>NC_058164.1:8738712-8915741 GCF_020080835.1 Cotesia glomerata
TCCTCACCATTACTATTATCCTCTACATACACATACACAAACCTTCATATATTTATATGAATAACTGTACATAGATATGGCGCAATATGCTTCAGCTTGGCTCTCCGTCAGAATCCCCCGAGGGAGATACGATTGTGAACTACGCTAATTCCCCAGAGGACTTTCCCATTTTATTCTACTAGCACTAATATTACGACTCATTACTCCTACTCGTTCTGATATAAGCTATATGCTAGGTAAGGTACTGTACGCTATTATTCACAGCACTCAGCTTGGATGCAAACCCGTGAGACTGCTGTCTAATTCACGTAGGATATGGTATAACGTGGAGGGAGCTGTGGCAAAATAGTGTATTTGGCAGAGCGAAGCCCAGGATTCCAAGCTGATGCTGATTCTGATGCTGACGCTAAAAGGGCAGAAACGACGAATATGCGACCCTGACCGTGCCACGCGGTATAGAGACTTAATTTCACTGGAGATTCTCTGAGAAATGTTTTGGCAACCCTGCAATATTTTGTATTTGTTTTAAATTACTCTTATGTAATTTTTTATTTGTAACTTCCCGTAAAAACATTTTCAAATAGGTCCATATATAGACTTTTGGAAAATGAGCAATGAGAAATAAAACTATTTTTAGATACGCCCATTTAGCTTCAAAAATAATTTTTAAAACCAAAAGTATGTTTGTAAAAAACTTTTTCTAACTTTCCATATGATATTGAAAGCTTCGAATTTCCGGCCAAAATTACCAAAATTTCTAAAAATAGATTTTAGGGATGTTAAAATTTTAGAGGTTTGGAAGTAAAAGCTTCATATTTTACAAATTTGACTGAAAATCAATAATTTCGAAAATTTTTAAATTTCATATATTAGAGAAAGTATAAAATATTTAATTTCTGAAGCAATAAATTGACAAATAAATGTAAAATTGTGTTGATACAATTGTGTAATTTTTATTCTGAAAAAATTTTTTCTTAAAGCTAAAAAATATAGACCAAAACAAATTTGGCATTTTCCATTATTTCATTACACAGTAAAAATTTTTCGATCAAATTGTGTAATGAAGTGTAAAGAGAATTTGAGTATCGAATATTACACTCTAGTGTGTAGAATTGCATATTCTAGTCTGTGTTAAAATCAACTCATGAGAATGTTAAATTCTACTCACGAATTTTACACGCTTATTTTTTAATTGGTAAGTGGCAATTGCAAGACACCACCTCGTGGTCGAAAACAGCACTACTCAAACCAGGTCATGTATTCTTATGACATTTGACGTACTTGCCATTCTGGGGTTAAAATTTAACTTCACTCAAACTAGGTTTTGGGACAGAGCAGCACTTTTACACGGTACCATTTACCAATAGTAACAGTTAGTAAGCAAGGTGCATGCTATATACTGACATATCAAATTTTTTTATGTCCACACTGATGAGAAGAGATTTGTTTATAATTAAAAAATGATATTTGTTGATATTTAACAAATCATTTATTAGAAACCACTTATTAGTCCTGAACAAATATTTCTTAGTATTTAAAAATATTTATTAATATTTAATAAATGAATATCAGATTTATTAAATACAAACAAATCATTTAAATACTAAGAAATATTTGTTTAATACTAAAAAATGGTCTCTAATAAATGATTTGTTAATAACAAATATTTTTAATCCAAATAAATCCTTCTATTAGTGTACACATGAGCATATTAGGCCTGATATGGCCATATATAATGTTTCGACCAAAGATAGTTTTACAAATCTCCGACAGATAGCGCATCATCGCTAAATCTCTTCCTCATCAGAGAGTTCAATTTGAAGTCATCAGTTGTAAGATAAAAATAATTTTTAAGTTTCTTCAGGCAGTATATCTGACCTTGGTTTTGGTTTTATCAATTACTAAGCCAGTTTTTTATAAATAAAATATGTTAATTGACGTATACATTTTAAAAAAAAATAAAAAATTATAGTAAACTATTTTTTTTTCTCATATATATGCCCATACGTGGTCATATCAGGCCATACAAGAGCAGATATGAAAATTTGCCTTATCTAACCATATCATAAAATTTTTCACGGGTCGTAATTTCTTTGAGATTGTGGATGAAAGCACATGGTATAGTAATGTATCATATAAAATAGTTATAAGATATTTATTCATTTATTTATCAGATGATGTAGTGGATTAGATTGATGAAAAATTCATGAACCATCGACAAATAAGAATATAGCGAGAATAAGAGAGTGATAAAAATATGTTGCCGGGAGTGATCGGACGGGAAACTTGACGGTATTTCGTGTGGTAATAAACAAGCAAAGAGTAAAGGAAGCAGGGATGAGGCGTTTTGTAAAAATAGTTGTACGGGAAAAATAAAAGACGAGAAAAGAGGGACGGCTGTGTGTCGAGGGGAAGTTGTCGTGCCAACCCCAACTGTTTGCCGTCCAAGTGGCCTGTGCCAGGCGGCGCTTTTACCTTCCTCCTGTATCGTCTCTCTGTAGTAATAAACTGCCGTCAAGCTCTAATGGTTCTCAACTTTTGATATGTTTTTTCCTCTTTTTATTTTATTTTATTTCATCTCTTGTTATATTCAATAAGCTAATTTTATTGTTAGCTAACAGACCCATAGACTATAATGTAAGCTTTTAATATCTAAACTCGGTCAAAATGTTAGCTTCGTAACGGGATTTTTCAAGCTTATGATTTATCTATTTATTCATAAAAAAAAAAATATATTTCTAAGAACTATTTCTTCCATAATCATCTAATTTGTTTTTCGTCTGTTACAAGAAATTTTTTTTAAATTAATGTGATTTATTAAATTTTTTGATTTAATTAATTTGAATTTATTAATATTAACAACAATTATTTTTTCCTGCATTTTTTTATAAAAATTTTTATCAAAATGAATTAACAAATAAATATTTTAATTTCTCGATAAAATTTTCTATCAACAAACAGAAACTTTCTTCTACTCACCATGATTTTTGGTTAAAAACTAGAAGACAACAAAAGAATATGACAATGTAGAAGCAGCACAAAAATTATATTATAGTAAATGGTACACTCTACAGAAAGTACACAAATGCGAGGCAATTACAACAAGCTATTAAAAACATTTCTTGGGAGTCTTTTGTGAAAGCATGAAATATTTGCGAATTTGAGGTTCATTACTTTGTAGGAAAAATAATCAGATTAGTTTACTATTGAAAGTGGTTGTTGCGATATATTAAGTATTGCGATGTAAGGGTGACAATGTTAACTAAACAAACTTCCAGAATTTTTTTTTTTTCTACAATGTCAGCAGTTACAATCGTAATATCGATGTATAACATTTTCATTGAAATTTCTTTAAAAACAGTTGATATTAATTAACGAGTTTTTTCAACAAGTAATATGTCATTTTCTAGAACCTTAGATGGTTGTAATACTTCACACTGAAAAAAAAATAATTAATACAAAAAAATTTTGATTTTCATCGATTGTTCATTAACAAACTTAATTGTTTATTTAATTGTTGGAAAACAATAAATCAAAATCAAAAATTTTTTTCTTATTTAATACTAAGAAGTATTTAACTATCTATAAAATTATTTCAAAAAGGAAAAAAACTTTTTTATGTTGACTAAAATTGTTTATGATTTTCTTTTTATTATTTATGATTTTCTTCATGTTTTCTAATTTTGTTTCGTATTGCAAAATAAATTTTTCTGAAAAAAAATTATTTTGTCCAAAAATCTCTTATCCCATTATGATAGATCTTCATGAGTTCTTGCAGAAATACTTTTCCGTGTAAACGATTTTTATATTTATATATATAAAAGACCCGACACTTTTAATCATTGACAGTAATTTTTTGATACAGCTTAAGCAAACTCTATTATTTAATCCAATAGTCGGTTGAAAAATTTTTTGTATCATATTTGTGGAAAATCTTATATTCTACAATTTTAAATGAATGAAATTCTCTGTGATTTTTGAGACAACTACGAAATTTAGCTGTTTTTTATTTTTTTTTAATTTTTCATCTGTTGTTTAACGAAAATCAGCTTTCAAAAAGGAAGTTTTTTTTGGTCATTTAAAATATCATCCCACACCAGATTTCATAGTTATCTTTACTAAACTTTATAACCCGTGTGTATCTTGAACAAAAAACTCATTTTTTGATTAGCTAGAAAAAAAATTTCATTTTATAAAATGACTTGAGTATTAAGGTAGTTTGATCGTCGCATTCCGAAGTCAAATTAATAGATATTTTTTTTTCTTTTTTGCAAGAGATCACTCGAAAAATAGTATAAAATATAAAATTATTTCTAATCAGAATTTAATTGATTAAATTCAATTCATAATTATGGTCAAATAATTATAATAATATAACTATTAAAATATCAATTGACAAGTACTGGGCTGTCACAAAACAATAACAACTGTTATAGGTGTTATAGGTTATGTAAGGTCGGTACTTAAAACAGTTGCTCACAGTGTTCATTTATTGTTTAAATTTGCAAATATCACTTTAATATATTAAATCTGCTATAATTTACGTGAACTTTTAATGTATGTTTAATAACAATTTATTTTTAATGCAAAAACTTTATGATTATATTTCAATTTCAAATTTGCCGCGCACTGAGAAGTCACCATTTTTTCCCTAATAAATATGGGGAGTAATGTCCCCTGACAAACAACAAAGATAGAAACCAATTTTTGATATTAAAAAATTAATTAAATTAAAACTATGTAGCAAATCGTTATCAAATTTTGATGGAATATGTATGAAACATTGTTCTATCTATTGGAAAGTTTTTATTGGGTCAAGTTGTCCGATTTTTATAAATCCTCCATTTCCGGAATTATTGAACAAGGACACTCATAAGAGACCGTGTATTTTGCAAAACTTTAATTATTTATATCTCTTAAACGGTGTGGTAAAAAAATCTCATTTTTTTTCTATAGATGTATTAAATCATAATCTTTCGAATGAATATAAAAAAATATGGGGTCAAGTTGAAGTCATTTGGAGCCCAAATTACCTTAAAATTTTAGCGAAAACCAATATGCAGTTTTTATTTTATGGAAGTTGCTTGTTTATGTACGTGATAGATATTTTTTATTAGAACTTATACGGCTATGTATAGTCGGTGTAGAGAAAAAAGATAAAATAACTTTCCGGATATTATTTAAGAGGGAAGAAGGTCCAAAGAAAACAACTGAAGGATGTAACATCCGGAGTAGGAAACTCACTCATTGTTAAAACATAAAATCTTATCTATGTAATATTTATTTAGCTCTGATTTTATACCATGAATTTTTCTGTTAATTTAATAATATAACATTATTTCTTATTCTTATAACTCTGGGGAATTGTTTTCACTGAAAAATTACTATTTAAATGCGCAACATATTTTATTTAATCAAGATACCGATATTCTACTCACTAAGAATTTAAATACAAAGAAGAAAAAATAAACAAATTTATTAACTTAATAGTTAAAATAACAAGATTTAAATCTCAGTTTGTGAAGTTGAAAAAGAGTTTTTTAGTTATCGTGCTAGTCACGAGTTGGAACCTCTTAAAAATTCCTCTATCATTATTCCTTAATCTCATTTTAAAGTACGGGAAATAAAATCACTCTTTGTAGATTGTTTCTACAAGATAATAATCATTACTTTTTTCCTTCCATTGGACATTATCGCAGTTATTACAACAATAAATATTTATAATTTCTTTAAGAAAAAATAAATAATGAAAACTAAAAACCAACCGTTATTTAACGGCAACATTTCAATTTTCAATGCATTAGACGAAATAGTAATTTATAAATTCATACACATGGTTTTTTCATATTTTCATCCGTCCATACTGTCTCACTAAAAATATTTTGACAGCTCCGTATAAATCAAGTTTTTTTCATACAATATTGTCTATGATAAAACACAAATTTATTGTTTTTTGATAAAATATAAATCTAAAGTCATTAATATTTTTTTAAACAGAAAAAAATAAATTTGATCGATTTTCAAGCAACCTTGAATAGAAAATAAAATATTCTTATTTTTGACGCCGAAGGCGGGCGAAGTTTAATAGCAAAGATATTCATTTTATGGAATAATTTTTTTTTTTTTTATTAATTTAAAACGTTCATATGACTTTTATTCATAGTCTTACTAATTACAAGGTGTAATATTACAGAAATTTATTCAAAGAAGCCAGATATCTATTTCACTGGATTTTGTACACCGATCAGTAATCTAAATTAAAACCCGAAAATGACGTAATTTAGCTCTGTTGAAAAAATAGAAATGAGAAAAAAGAATTCAGAATCAAAAAAGTTTTACAATCTCATATTTCTATTGAAGAAAATTCATTTATAACATATTTCTAGGGATGAGTCCATTCGCATCCAGTAATATCCGGGCCGTGAAATTTGATCGAATTCGTGATGTGTCATTCTGCCGTCCGAATATTATTCGAGGATAGCTCCATGCGACATAAAGACTCCTATTCCAGAAAAATAAAAAAGTAAAAGTATCATACAATCGTAAAATTTTTACCTTCACATATTTTTTTATATTAGATACCTATTGTTCGAGTTGTTTACGTATCTAACTATTTTTATTTATCGGATCCAAGACGGCCATTTTTAATGACAAAACATTTATCCTCATTGCCCGTGAAAAAATTGTTTGATATGAGTTTATCTGATCACATATGGCTATGTACGGAATTAGAAGAAAAATTATAATTTTTTATTTTTTCTAGAAATTTGTACGTCAATTAACATGTTTTATTATTCAAAAATTAGTTTAGTAGTTGTTAAAGATAAAAAAGACAAAAAAAATTATTAATTTCTTCGAAAATTTTCACTGTATTTTTTTTCGACATTCACGAAATTAAAAAAGCTCTTTTCGGTCTTTTATACATTTGATATTTATCTTTTACTCGGGCACTTGGACTCGACTGGTACCCTTAGTATAGGTCGCTTGGTGTGCAAGAAGATTCATCCCGTATTTATTAAGTTCCATAAAGCATTCCCGGCGGAGCCTGGAAATATTTTCCATTTTCCCTATCGCGGGTTGCGAAATGCGAAAGAAGCCAAGCCAAGTAAAAAGAGAGCGTCGCGTAAAATGGAGAGCGCGGAAAATGAATATAGCGATGGGGAGAAAAAAAATTTAAGATGGAGGTACACTATAACTATAACTACAGCTATGGTATGAGTGAACGAGCGTTCTCTAGATCGGCTGAAGTGCTTCGGCGAATGAGTGAGTCACGGAAAAGGTGTACTTTTATGCGGACGTGCGTCCTTATGGAAGAAAGGTGAGAAAGAAAATTTAATGAGAAAGAAGGATGCGAGCAGACAAGGTACACCTTGGTGTCACCAACTTCTTTTCCATTTTCTTCGCGTGTCTCAAACAAATTTTTTATTTTGTTTTTTACACCTACAGACGAAAGGAACTCGAATAAAAAACAATCTTATTCAAAGCAGCTATGTCAATTTTTCTGATGCCACATCTTCAAAAAAATCACGTTTATTTATCTAGAGAAATTCTATTTTTCTGACATTCTTTGTACGTGTATTACTTTTCACCCGTTTTGATCGAACTCGATTTTATTTGTCGCAGTTTTTTTTTTTAAGTTAGTATTCAATACACTTTTTTAAGTCATGTCAATAACAATTACTATTTACAGTTTAATGTTGTAACAAAAAATGTAGGGTTACATAATAATAAAGTTTTTGGATCAATTGAAGTTTGAATTTTTAGAACAAAGTATTTATTAATAGTTAACAAATATTTATTAACAAGTAATAGATATTTTGTTGAGTGAAATTGTTTCGCTTGCAATGTCATATGATATGAGAATTGCTTATAAACAAAAATCATCTTTATAAATTATTTGCATTAATTATATTACATTATGATAACGTTTGTTGTAAAATACAAAATTCTATCACAGCTAATAATTATCTGTTATATTTTTAAGTATTAAAAACGCTAATTTATTTAGTGAATTTCATTATTATCATGTATTCCAGGTATAAGATTATAAAAGTGTCAAAAAGAAAATTGCTATTTTTGATTTTTATTTTAAATAAATATTTGATAACAGTTAACAAATATTCATTAACCATTAATAAATGGTATTTATTAAATAATTTATTAACTGTTAATTAATATTTATTAAATCCTATGATGTTGAAAAATCATTTAATAACAGTTAATAATATAAAGCTTATTAAATATAAACAAATCCTTCTATCAGTGGACCAGTGAAAACAAATTCCAATTGAATATATCGCTTTGTTTATTTGAAACACATGTAATTTACACTAATAGAGGTATAAGATTAATAAAAAAATTCAAATTTTTAAAATGTGATAACTCCAGGAATGCCTTAATGGGGATGTCCAATAGAAACATTTCTTTATTGGATAATATCAAAGCAATATCACAAAAAAGAAATGTCACTAAAGGCCAACCACCCGGTCGGCATTTAATTCCTTAATACTAGTCTTAAATTTATATACCCTCCACCATAATATTCAATGACTATAATTAAATCCTTAAACTAACATAAAATAATAAAATAAAAATAATAAAGATAAAATTATATTAGATTAATTAAAACTAAAGCTTAAAAATAACTTGAAAAGAAAAACATGTTAATTAATTTATTTCTTACCCTTTCGTTTCTTTGGGGCAGGCTGGATTATGTCGATGACTTGGGGTTTCCTCTTCCCCGGGTTCATCTCCTTCAAGCGACTCTTCAAACGCTCTAGCACTCCTTTCAGCCTGTCTTCCATCGGGTCCGGAATATGAGCTGGTTCTTCTCGAAGCATTCTTTTTGTATTGGCCTGGGTCCTATTAATTTTACTGTTCTCAAAAAACACTCCTCTATTGACATTCCAAAATTTTGGAATGGCAATAGGGCGGCTGTCTCGTGGTAAAACACTAAAGTTGTACCTCTGAGCCGTCCGGTCTAGCCTCACAGGTTGCTCTGGAATATTTTGTTCTTCTGCTTTGTCTACGGGCTTCTCCTGCTGAGGTTCTTCTTCCTGCTCGGGTACAAATAGCTCTCGAAAGGGAAGAGGCTGGTTAAACTTGACATAATCCTCCGGGAAGTATTCCAAAATCGTTTTTCCTGGAGTTGGCGGCTTTTTGATTATGTCAATTTATTTTTCCATTGACATGATGGACTTTATTATTTTGTTGTTAAAAGACTTGAGGTTGAAGTTCTCCATTATTATAAAAATAAAATATTCAAAAAATAAATTAATTATTAATAAACACGTGGTAGGAAAAAAGGTTAAGATACACTTAGATTTTTATACTTATAACTATTTCACACGATTAAAAAAAATTTAATTAATAAACAAACAAATTTACAATTTATTTATAATTCAAATACAATAAACACTTAAGCGAGATTAAATTAGCGATAAAAATAATAAAAAATGTGGTGATTTGAATAAAATTCAGGAAGAAAGTAATTTGAAGCAGACACGTTGTTCACTCTATGACTGTTCAATTAGTTCTGACTATATCATACAGTCTATAGACCTACAGAGGTATACAGCGCCGCGCTGCCACGTCACAAACTATGCAACTACCTTCTAAATTTACTATAGAAAATTCCCACGTGACATCTAACAACCTAAAAATTACCTTAAGTTTATTTAATTTATAGCAATTTTAACGTTAAAAACAATTATTCACAACTGTTAATAACTATTAGAAGAGTCAAAAAATTATTAGCAAAAAATACTTTGGTTAAAATTATGAAGAAATAAATCTGAAACAATCTTTATAAATAAGTTAAATAGAAAAATCATATGATATTATCGTTCCTCGTTATTTTTAATAAAGAAATTATAAATTAAACCATAAATAAATTTATCGCGCTCTCTTATTTTTAACAATTAACATTAAGAACATGTAGTACAGTCTAATGTCAGTAATTCAGTCTAGACCAGTGACAACAAATGCCAATTGAATATATCGGTTTGTTCATTTGAAACACATGTAAAATGCACTGAAGGAAGTTATCAGACTGACTGTAAATACTCTAAACACTGCTTAAAAAAATTAGTAAAACGGTTCACCCTAAAGGTCATCCCTGCAACTTCCCGCTAATTCCATACCTGGGCGCTTAAAATTGTTCTTAGGACGTTTTTGAGATTTTTGAGCTCAAAATATAATTTATATGATATTTTGAGCTCGCTGAGTTCGCAATAACCTATTTATTTATCATTTAGTTATTTTTTTTCAATGATTAAATTTAAAAATAAAAGAATCAATTTACGAAGGACTATTATTTACGTACTCCTGACAAGTTAAATGATTTTTATTCAATAATTACTTGATCAAAAACCGTCCCAGTTTGTTCAAAATTTAAATATTCATCTGTCCTAGATGTTCTTAAGCAAAAAAATTCTTAAGCCGAGAAATTTTTCTTGGGTTAAATAAATTTAACTTGATTCAAAAATTTTCACCTTGAATTAAGTTTATCTGTTCTTCCATGTGCAATAAAGAAACTCTGTTTTTAATATAATACTTAAATTACTTATTGCAACTTATGATTTGTCATTCCTATGCAACCATATGGTATTCATAATAATTCGTTACCACAACTTGTCTGACGTTTTCTTTATAAAAAGTTTTTTTTATTAATCTATAGTCTAATGAACTTTCTTTATTATATCCAATAACTAATCTCGATTACCTGCAGCGTTCTATATTCCGCAACAACAAAGTAAAACTAAAACATCATCTAAACTGCACATGACAAGTAGCAAAACTAAAAAAACCATCCAGGATTTTCCCCTCAGTACATCTCAGTAGACCCAATACCCAGATCCTGCCTTTAGGGTGAACGTTAACGGTTTTGTAAGGGGCAGTCTACCTCGAAACTCTATTTCCTTCTTCCTGCAGAGTCCTTGGACCAGGAGCCAGGAGCACCGGCTGATGACGTACCGACGAGGATTTGTACGCTTTTAGCAGTAATCCCGACTCGATCGACGGACCCTTTGCCATCAGCATCAGCATCAGCATCTTTACTCTTATTCTCCTTCTCCGTCTCTATCGCCTCATTCTATCCGAATCCGAGTTAGAGTTTGAATTCGTCTGACCGACTAGTCTACTATTCCACTGAGCAAATGAAACTCGAGAATGAAGGATGATCACGCACGAATGCTTGTCTATACTCCCGCCGACGGATTAGAGTCGAAGCCTCCACGAATTAAATTTTAATTAAATTTTACCCTCCGGATTCCGGGCCTCTGTACTAACACCGAAAACAACCTGCCAGCCTGGGAGCTTAAAAACTTATTTTCTTGAGGATCGCATGCTCAAATTTGCTCCTATCTGCTCTCTGCTGCCATTGTTCGCATCCAATCCAAAACCTAAGGCTCTATCCCAGCATCCCGCATCCCCAAAACTCCGAACTCTGAACAGGACCCGGTAATAGACAATCTGTGCTCGCTTTCGTTACTCAGCGTGTTCTCACTTGACAAAAAATTTAGTTTCAATTTTCCCTAAGGTGCTTTATTTCTCTTATATTTTTTTTTCGCGTTCTCACACTCCATCTGCATGAATAAATTCACCGTGAAAGATCCAATTTAATAGTGACGTGATTATTGAGAAAAACGGGGCTAAAAGTTACCAGAGTAAGGCATTCTGACGGCTCAATTTCAAAAATAAAAAAGATTTCAATCTAATTCCAAAAATTGATGTTATTTTATTAAATCTTTTCTTGAGAAATAGCTTATGAAAAAATGTATCCGAAATTTAAGACGTTTTAAAATATGTGAATGATTTTACAATTATTAATATTTTATTTATCTGTTTTTACTCAGATGTAAGTCTATAGAAATTTCTATAGATTGATAATAACCCTAAATTATGTTTTGATTCTATCAATCTTTTTAAAATGCCACGTTAGATAAACAAATAATTATTACGGGCTATGTCTCGGATAGCTTAACTGAGACACTTGGCACGTAGTAAAATATCCAGGTTCGGCCCAGGCTGTCAGAATTATTTTTTCGGTTAAAATGGCAGTCTTTTTCTGTATGTTGTGTTTTTACAATGTTAAAAAATTAATCACTATGTTTTAATTATATTAAACAAAATAATTAATAACTAATACGAACGTTTATCGATACTTTGTTGTCATTTATTTATTTATTTATTTATAAACAACCAAACTCAACAGCCGTAGCCATTAACAGGGTTAATAATTTTTACAAAGTAATTGTTATTAAAATTATTTTTTCAATGACAAGATAACCAAAAAAAAATTAAATAACAAATTCGGATTGCATCAATCCCTTTATAATTATTCGAGTACCCGGGTAAAAAAATTTATATATAAATATATATACTTATATGTTATTATATATTACTTATATATAATTATATATTACTTACATATAATTATATATAATAATATATAATTGGATGCAGTATTTTTTAATAATTATATATAATTGCATATAATTATATATGATTATATACAATAATATATAATTAGATGCAGCATTTTTTATAATCATATATAATCATATACAATTACATATAATTATATATAATCATATATAATTTCATATAATTCTATAGAATTTTACAAAAGTTACAAACATTATTATATACAATTACATGAAATTATATATGATTATATAAAATTATATATATTTCGTACATAAACTGATAAAAGGATTTATTAACTATTAGAAATTTAATTTGTTTGAAGACAATTATTTAATTTATTAAATTTTAATAAATTTTTTTTAACATTTAACAAATATTTATTTTGGAGGAAAGTACATTTATTAATAGTTAATAAATATTTATTAATATTTAACAAATATTTATTAAAAGTTAATAAATATTTTGTTGAGTGAATTTGTTTTACTTGCAATGTAATATGATATGAAGATTGCTTATAAACAAAAATCATCTTTATAAATTATTTGCATTAATTATATTACATTATAATAACGTTTATTGTAATATACCGAACTCTATTACAGCTCATAAATCATTTATTAACATTCAATAAAGCTTATTAAATAAAAACAAATCCTTCTATCAGTGCAACTATACGGAAATCATATATAATTATATATGAATCATATACAATTGTATATAATTTTTTTTATCTCAGAGTCTGCTACTCTAATGATTAATAATGTATTAATTTACAGTATTTTTTGTGGATGAAATAATAGGAACTGTATTAATTAAGTTAACTTATAAAAATTGATTATGTATACGATTTGCATTACTTGTAGTTATTTCAAACTCTACTCTACAAGTAAGTCTCGTAGGTCAACAGGCAGCGCGTCAGCCTTTCAAGCGTCAGGTCCCCGGTGCGATCCCCGCGCACGCCGAATTTTTTTTTATTTTTATAGAAATAATTATATATAATTCTATATAATTATATCTAATTCTATATAATTATATAGGGCCATTTTTCATATATAATTATATATAATCTTTTTTACCCGGGATAGGTAAACAAAAAATAAAAAATAGCAAAAAAAAAAAGTAACGAATTTGTAAGAAAAAAAATTGAGTAATTGGACTTAATTTAACTCCATTTTGCAACTAAGTTAGCTAGCGATGCAGTTATATACCCAGTAGGATAGCCCAGTCATACAATTTTGTAAACAAAAAATTCTACTTTTTCATTTAGCTTAAATTAATGTTAAACATTTGATTTTTGATAGTTGGTAACTTGCTGAACGATTGATGGGTTTAAATTTTTGAGAGAAATTTTTGATAAATATGTAGTTAAACTTAATATCTCAAAATAAAAATTTTTATCTAACATCAGTCTTACTAAAAAATGTCTTTTATTCAATAAAAGAAGAATAAAACTTTGTAATTCAAAAAAATTACTAGTTCTGCATATACATTTTTTTTTTTTTTTTTTAATAAAATTCTTTAGTCTCAGTGTTGTCTACGCACAAACAAAAGCAAAAATTTGTCAAAGCTCTGGATTCCCGATGACTAAAGAGGACAAAGAACGAAATAATTAAGTGCCAGACTGTAATTAATAGCCTGAGAATGACGATACCGATGATTACGAACGTGCAGTTGTTACATTTTCTTTTCTATTTTTTATTATAGTGTTTTGTTGTCTGCGAACGAAGTGAGTGGACGACGGTACAAAGAGTAAAAAGGAAAAAGTTGAAGATGGGAATGCATTGTTAGAGAAGCTGATGGTCCCTGATGAGCGGTATCCGTTTCCGGCGCGTCGAACAAAGCTTCGTTCTAACCGGAAACGCCGCAACATCGTTACCCCGACGGTGAACTTCCGAGTACGAGACGCCTCTTTAAGCCCGAGACAGTATACGTTAGCCGGTGGGCTGAGATAGGAAATGGGACGAGATAGTATCTATGCTTCTCGTACCTTGTAAAATTATCAACCAAGATAAAATAAAGATACTCTGGCGCTTTCAATGCATTTCTAAAGCATTAATAATCGATTGACACCAGACATCACAATCACTGTTACACGTTTTAACAATGCACTCTGTTATTGTTCTCGAGCATAATTTCCGGATCTAAATCAATGTTTCTATTGATACCGAGCAGTGAGATGGATTAATCAATATTGAGCAGTTTTTGTTTAATGCTAAATTTTTACCTTAAACTTTGCTAGGTTTTCTGTTGTATAAATTTAATATACGCGGCGTATTTACTTAGTGTATAAGCTTGATATATTCACTGACAGATAGAAGTTTTCACATGCCACTGTCTGTCATTCAAATGAAAATTTATGTAGTGAGAATAAAGCCACTAAATCCAATGCTTGAAATGTTAGATAACGCGCTCTTGAATAAGACCTGAGATAAATTGTATTGTGAAATCTTTCTGCATCGTTTAATATTTTTAGTGAATAAATAAATTACCTACATTTTCTTCAGACTATTTATCTTATTTATTTTCCTTCCTCTAAGTTGTGAAACTTTTTTCTGTTTTATTATTTTTTAATTTCATATTTTTAGTTCACCTGAAATTATTCAAGAGCTTTTGATATTAGCTTTCATGAAATTTTTTAATTTTGTGACTAACCAATTAATTATATAAGGTAAAAGCCCCAATTATTGACGCTATAAGAGATAAAGTTATGATTTCATTTTTTTTAAGCAGTCAAATATAAATATCGATGAATTTTGTTTGTGGTAATGTCTTCAGTAATGTTTTAACTAATCAATTTTTTGTTTTAAATGATAATCAGTGATATTTACTAATTAATTTTAAATAATTAAATATATGATCTGGATACACCAATTATTGACGGGTTAAAAAACTGATTGATCTAATTATTGACGTACCGTAAACCTAATTATTGACACCCCTACTGCACATGCGTCGAATCATTTGGTTATATTGTTATTTATCAAAAACTTGATATAAAGTAATCAATATTATTAAAGTTAATTAATAATAATTTCTATGAATGAATAATTATTATGAAAAATATAACAATTTATTTAAAAACTTATTTAACACTAAAACACGCCGAGTTATTTGACAGTTAAAAGCCTTGAATATAATCGCGTATATAACGTATTTTATACTTAAAAAAGGCGTCACAGCGCTGTCGACTGGCTGTCAATATGGGATTCACCATAAAAATTATGAACTAGTTATTGACTCCCATTATTTAAATATCATAAAGCATACAATTAATTTCGATTATTTAATTTTATAAATATTTCATATATTGTTAATTAAAAAAAAAATAGATCATATAATTACATGAAAAAATTAATTTAAACTCGGCAGTTAAAAAAAATGCTTTTCTAACCAAAGTTGTCAAGAAAATAGACGCTCGTAAGCTGATTTGATGAACTGGTGCTAACTTTATTTTTTAATAATTAATATTTAATATTTTGAACTGAATGTGATTTTTTCAATTTTTAATTAATTAGAACTTAATAAAAATTTATTTGATCGTTATTCTTATTACAGATAATTTAATATATTTAAAAATAATTTAGGGTGTCAATATTTAGACCCCCGTCAATAATTGGGGCTTTTATCTTATAACATTAATAGTTGATTATCATGTTTAGAGATTTTTTTACAATCCTTACATAAATAAGGGCCTTGTTTGATAAAAGTTTTATTTTTACGGTAAATTTAAAAATTTCTTACCGTCTTAATTTGATTGGAGAGACAAATTTTTTTTCCATATACGCTCTTTTCGCGCTATATATATATATATATATATATATATATATATATATATATATATATATATATATATATATATATATATATTAGATTTAAATGTACAGTATAGTAATAAATATTTTTGTCTTAAAGAATTATTTCTTAAGTATTCACTGAAAAATTTTCAATTCGAAAAAAATTTTTACTTTAATAGCTGACTATTTTTATCGTATTTTTTCAAATTTTTCAAGTTTACAAAAATATTTTTAATAAAGTTCTGGAGTAGTTGAAAAAATCATCAACTTTTTTTACTGTTCCTTGTGATTTTTGAAAAAAATTTTGAAATGTTATATTTGAACGATTTTATGTAAATTTTTCATAATTTATTTTCAAAATTTTTCTTGATACATCAATCGAGGTTCACTCAAATTTCTGCTTATTTTACAATCCAAATTATGAAAATTTAATTTGCCACGAAATTTCATACTAAAAGTTTCTCCCTCTATTATTTTATAGTTAATTAAAAGTTATAATAAAAAAAAAAATTATTAACAACTTTAGTAAATTAAGACTCGAACGTTAACTTAATGTTAAAATTAAAATTAAAACTCAACTTCAAACATAAACAAACTTTCACAAATATTTAAAGCCCAAAAAAATATAAACTTTACGTAGCAAAAAGAAAAGCATAATTAAGAAAAAACACCAATTAGCGTATCAGAAATAAAATTTTAATCGTAAAATAAATAAAGTTAAAAAAATATTTTCACAAAGACGTTGTAAAATGGCATGCTTCAATTATACTCAGTCAATTTATAGATCTAATAGTTATAGCCAAGTTTAACTCAATAATACGTTGGCTCTCGTTAGCTACCGAGCTAAAACTTTTTTTTACCTCGTTCTTTTTTATTATTTTTTTGTTAATTATTATTCTCGTTACACTTAATACTCACAACCAATTACTGTCACTCCGAGGAGAACATTAATCACTTAAATATTAATTAAACTTTTAAATTTGAAAAATTAGCGGAAAAAAAATCTATAGAAAGACTTTGGGATAAAAAATAACAATCAAACACCAAAAGTTTACCCTATAAATTAATTATCGTACTAATTAATTTATTTTATAATTAGAGTGTACTTCAGCGTAACTTTGATGAGATTGAATGGCAGGAAATGACGGGTGAGAAAAGCCTCGTTCTCCGTACGACCATCACCGAGATAAGATGATGATTATAGTTGAACATAAATCCATTACAAAACTTTAATCTTCTAAAAGTCATTCTATTCGATTCACTCATGGATTTTCTTTTGGTAGAATAATCTCGCCCGTTATCTCAATCCCATTTAATATTAATCTCTGCTCTCATCTGCCTTTATATTTTATAATCCAATTCTCTTTGTCATTCGAAATATTCAAGTCCCCTATTTGGTTTATTAATTGTAATTGCAATTACTCGATACTAATTAAAGCTGAGCATTACTTATTCGCATTAATTTATTTATTTATGAAAGTACACACAAATTTGTTAAATCATAAAGATTGAGGGTGTTATGAGTAATTAAGGCGCGCTAATGAGAATATAATGATGTAACAATGTGTTTGACTTTGTCAACAGCAGCAAAGTTAGGTGCTCTCGGTGGGTACCTTTGGCAATTTTCACTAAATTCCAATGAAACCCGAAGCATGTGCTCCACGTATAACTATCCAAGTAATTAACTGCAAACTATTATTACTGACTCTCAACGGGCATTCGCACTAACGATCTTTACCAAAACTATGCTCATAATATTAATATCAACTGTTACTAAATTACATCGATACAAATATCTATAGATACATATATGTATGTGTATGCGTGTATGTCAATTAATTAAACATCGTCATGTTCTATGTCATTTCGATAATTGTCCAATTATTATCAGTCTACTTTCATTGGTAAGTAATTAGACAAAGTTATCATCGATTCAATTATAGTGTTTTGTTTATCGTTTATGACATGATTTCGGTTAATTGTAGATGGAAATCTAAACAAAAATATTTTAGAGTTAGTAGTTTTTTATATCAAAAATGGGTATATAATCAAACTAGCTGATTTTAGAGCAGAAGAAATTCCTATCAAAGTGACAGAGAAATCTTACAGTTCTATTCCTGTCAAGAGATAGATGTCAAATTTACGTTTTTTGAAATGTGCACTAAAAAAAAAATTGACATTGTTTCAGAGAATAATTCTTGAATCAAGAAAATTATTTCGAAAAGTTTTATTGTCTTAAATTAATATTAAAATTTCTTAAATCAAGCAAATTTTACTTAAATAAAGAAAAATTTTTCAGTTCAAGAATATTTTTGAACGAAATTAAGACAATGAAACTTTTTAGAATTATTTTCTTGGTTTAGGAATTTTTTTTTTTTTTTTGGACCTAGTTAATTTTTTTTAATGTAATTTTTACATCACAAAAATCTATCAATTTGAAAATAAAAATTTTATATTAAAAAAAATGTCAATTTAACATGGGAAAAAATGTGAAATTTACCAGTGGAAAAAATGCAAAATATAGATTATAATAACTTTAGTAATGCATTGCAGAAAAGTAAACAATAAAAAATGAACAACACGCAATTATAGCATCAACGTTCTAATTAGCAAATTGTCTAAATATATATTGTTTAGAAGGTGATTCTTCATAATTTTCAGATAGTAGTAGTCCAAAATAGTTATTTTCGTCCTAGGCGGACGTATGGGGGTTTTTACGTGCAGACGATACTCAATCTGTAAATAATTATTATAATACGCGTACGCGCCAGTATCTACTAGGCTGTATAGAACTTTATACAGCCCAGGATAATGCCAGACATGCGTTACCAATCTCTATACAGCCGACTAGCTTACATTTTAACTGTCATTTCCCGACTAGAAATTTTAATGTAAGACCTATTGGGCCCTCGTTGGGTTTCCTAATAGGGACCCCACATGGGGATGTCACGCAAAGTCCTATGCGGCCCTCATTGGGCAATCCTTCTTAGGTCCCAATGGGGAAATCCCCATCAAAACCTAATCTAAATTTTGGAAGAAAAAATATTATGATTTTCGAAAAGATTAAAAATAATTTAGGATCAGATACTCATATTATATTAGATCTCATCAGTAAACTTAATTTGAATTGAATTAAAATCGTTGATCGAAAAAATCCTTGTCATGAGTTGGGCTCGAACTTGCGTCCTTTGGGTCCTTAGTTCTTGACGTTACCGCTGGTCCAAGCAGGAGTGCTCATGAGGAAAGTTCCTATCTCATATATATGAACTTTACCAGTTGACTGAGACATTATTCATGTTATGCACAAGCTTTAAGAAATTGTTTTTTTTTTTTATTTATCCACTTTACTGACGTGAAAATACAATTTTTGTATAAATTAAATAAAAAATTAAAAATAAAATTCCTTAAAACTGTCCGATTTAATTTGGAATCCCCCTTATACCAACACAAAAAATTTTTTTTGAAAATTAAAATTTTTTTAAAACGCAAGTTATTTTTTAAAATTTTATTGTATGGATAAAAATTTAATTATCAAAAAGTTCAATTTTTTTACAATATAAATTCTTTTGTAAATGTGAATCCTCAAAAGTTGGATATTTTTCTAAAATTGAATTCTTACATACTGATAATAAAAATTATCTTCAATTAAAATCTTTTTTTATACTGAGAAGAAAAAATTTGGAGTATGAATCTTGTTTCAGCAACATCGAAATGTATTTCAGTCTAAAAGCTTACACAGAAAGAAAAATTTCTTGACTGAAGGAAGACTGAAGTTGTGTTGGCCGAAGAAAAATTTTTCTTGAAATTCTATTCTTGGTGGAAGTAATTTTTTCTTAATTCAATTTATCATAAATACTTGACACAATAAATTTTTATATTTGATCAAAAATTTTAGATACTTTAGGGAAGCAGTGCCGCCTACTTCAGCTAAGAAAAAAATTTTCTCGCCTTGAAAAAATTTTTCTCTTAAATATTTGATACCGATTTTGTATTATTTTAGCGTGCAATTATACATTTTGAATAAAAAAGAATGATTCAATATTATTTGATCTTCCTATTTGACATGTTGATCAATAAAAATATTAATGAAAATTTACTTCTATCGAGATATTTAATTTTTTGGAGCAAGAGAGAAATTTTCTCAAGATAAGAAAATTTACTTCTATCAAGAACTGAATTTTTTGGAGCAAGAGGCTGAATTTTCTCAAAACAAGATTTTCCCAAATTAAATAAATTTTCTTGGATCAAGATACTTATTTCTTTAATAAGCAAGAAAATTAATTTTATTGGAATAAGTGAAATTTCTTGTGCCAAAAGAAATTTTTTTTTTCGCTCAAGAAAATAATTAGAAAGAAAAATATTTTCTTGGCTCAAATGAACCTTTTTTTCTGTGGAGTACTTGAATTTAATCTGGAATTGATCCCAAATTAATCTGGAATAACTCCGCTAAAAAAACTTCAGATTCACTCTATACGCAAATTGTTTAATTACTTTACTCCAAAACTCCGAGTAATGGGATTAAATTTTAATTTGCATTAAGATTTACTCCGAATTCATCCCGATTTTTTACAATTTATTTTTAATATCGTAAAATTGAATTTTTCAAAGTATAAGGTTATGTAAAATTTGATAAAGCTAAATTTTGTAGTTTTTATTCAACAATGTTGGATGAATTTTTTTCCTAATTCTTTTCTATACTTAACGGCTAATTTTTAATTTTTTTTTCTAATTAATTTACAATGAATACATACTAATAATGTAATAATATAAGCTCACAGATCTTTGGATGATTGATTTTTGATATAAATAAACGATTGTCTAAATTTAAGGATCATTTCTTCATGTATCTACTCTCAGGTTGGGGTTATTCCAATTGGATCCTACTACGAGCCCAGTTAGGAAAATCCATTGATGCCTGATTTACATTACGTTGGGAAAATCCTCATCGGTCCCACACCGATCCCACTCGGGATAACTTAGCAATTTTATTATTATTTTCCGTTGGGTTATCCCTCTTAGATCCCACACAGATCCCACTGGGGAAAATTTAGAAACTTTTTTTTTTTTTCCGTTGGGTTATCCCTCTTAGGTCCCACACAGGACCCTATTGGGAAAAACGGAATAAAAATTTTTAATTTTACGTTGGGATTTCCCATTTAGATCTCACATAGAGCCCTATTGGGAAAAACTGAATGAAACTATTCATTTTTGCATTGGGATTTCTCATTTAGGTCCCACGCAGGGCCCTATCGGGAAAAACTGAATAAAAATTTTTATTTTTACGTTGGGATTGCCCAATTGGGGGCTAATTAGGCCCTTATAGAGATTTCCCAATTGGGCGTGCCTCTTCGGGACCCAATCAGGTCCAGATGTATACGCTGGGTAATCCCAAAGTAATTTCTAGTCGGGTTTAATTAAAAAGCGCACCTATGACTAACTTCAAGACTTTCATGTATTTTTATTCAGAGGATTAGAAGGTTATGGCGTCGTACGCTATTTATTTAAAAATTGAGTATCCCCTGCACGTAAAAACCCACATACGTCCGCCATAGGACGAAAAATTTTTTAAGCATCATGGACAAGCCACGCGCGAATACGGTCGAGATGATAATTATTTGCAGCAGGGAAATAAAGCCTCGGCCCTATCGGGCCTCGGCCTTATAATATCCCTGCTGAAAATATTTATCACCTCAACTGTATTTGCGCGTAGCTCGCCCAAGGTACATAAATAACTATTATTTATGTACCTTGGGACCGTATTTGCGCGTGGCTTGCCCATGGTGCTTAAAAAATTTTTCGTCCTATGGCGGACGTATGCGGGTTTTTACGTGCAGGGGATACTCAATTTATAAATAAATAGCGTACGACGTCATAACCCTCTAATTTTCTAAATAAAAATACATGAAAGTCTTGAAGTTAGTCAAAGGTGCGCTTTTTAATTAAAATGACAGTTGAAACGTAAGCTATTCGGCTGTATAGAGATTGGTGACGCTTGCGTGACTTTGCCCTCGACTGTATAAAGTTCTATACAGCCCTGTAGATACTGGCGCGTACGCGTATTATTTACAAATCGAGGGTCGTCTGCGCGTAAAAGCCCCCATACGTCCGCCTAGGACGAAAAAATAATATTCGAGTAGCCTTGATGAAAATATATACTACATATCCTAGATATTTTATTGATTTTTAGATGAATAGCGCTTTTGAAATATCCATCAAGATGAATTCTTCAATAAAAACATTCCAAAATTTAATATAATTTTTCAAATATACAATAATGAAAAAAAAAAAATTCTATTATTGATTTTTAAATTATTCCGTCAAATTGACTCATCGCAGCTCAAAAAAAATTCAACCCAGTAATGAAATGAAGTTAATTTCGAAAAAATTGACGATCAATTGTATCGAATCGGATTATTATATTTACATACGTTCACAATCACGAGGAGTTGAATGAGCATCAATGAAACCGAGGCCCGTTTCATTATACCCGTTTACTTATAAAAGTAAATCGATTTTAAACTGTATTAACTTTTTATCCCGGATTCCAGCGCTCACTTTAGTACTGAGTATATTTAGTCTTTTTTTTTAAAGTGATAGCTCCACGTGAGCGAGTTATTTTTAAAATGAGAGTAAAGCATATAAATTTACCGTCCAAAGTATGGAAAATAATAGAACAAAATTTGATATTTTATTAAAAGAGCGTCAAAATTTATGTAGCGAATAAAAGAGAAGTGAATTGATAAAATTTATATATTTAACATACAAATCAGTGAAAAATGAGGGTCGTAATATTTTTTATCATTTTTATGTCTTTCATTTTACTGCGTTTGAATATTGATTCAATGAAAAATAAAATATATAAAATGGAAATGGTCAGTCGAAAAATGGACATTTGGAGCTTGGAATGAAAGCAGGCTGTGCTCGTTTGAAAGTCACAAAAAATATCAGTAAAAAGAGCAAGGATAAGGGTGAGGGAAGAGAAAAGGAAATGAAAAATATATAAGTTTAAGTATAAGAATAAGAAGTTGAAGTAGCAATTGCTTGTGCCCCTTATACAGTCGATAGTTTGGGAAACAGCTCGGCCGGCGACTAAATTGAAAGTATAAATTACAGATAAGAGATGCCTCGTGACCTATTCCCAACAAGGGATAGAACTCTTCTTTCTCCAAAGAGAAGATAAAGAACCATCCTCGGTACGATTATGTTCCGCGCGTGATCTTCTTACCGATCGCATCTTCCGATCCACTCTTCCAAATTCATATCTAAAAAAAAAAAAAAAAAAAAAAAAATCGAGTACGATCTTTACTTGATATCGATATCGGAGTCGGGATACCGAAAGTATCTCTATATATCTCGTCGCCGTATTATATGTAATAGTCCACTACTACTATCTGAACTACTATCTTAACACATATTCAGCTGAGAATAATTCTGGCACAGGCTGCGAAAAATTACCATGCTTCAATTGCATCACCGGAGCGTAATCACTCGGCTTATTATTGTTTTCCAGATTTACCTTCTTATATCTTATCATTGCTATTATTTTCATCATTTTTTCAGCTTTTCGTTAAAAAAATTGAAAATTTTCGAAAATCGGGAAGTTATTGATTTTACCCATGTCGATCGCCGCCAGACTGGTCGAAATCGGTTAATTCGTTGAGATATCGTTGGCGAAAAAAAAATTCGGAAAAAGTGAATTTCTCCTAAATTTTCAGTCTGATCGATTTGTGTTTGAAAATAAATCATAGGATTTGAAAAACTGCGTCGAATGCTACTAACCACGTGAAAAACGGTTTATTAATTAAAAAGTAACTGCAGTTTGAAAATTTAAAGAATAGTGTTTTATTAAATTTCTAACAGACTTTTTAGCTTGAAGAGCTTAGAAGCACAGAAAAGCTAACTCTTTGAGCTCGGAGAGCTCAAAATAATACACAAATTACATTTTTGAGTTCGAAGAGCTCAAAAACGTCATAAGTGCAATTTTTAAACGCTTAGGTATGAAATTAGCGGGAAGTTGCAGGGATGATGGCTTTTAGGGTCAACCGTTTTCCTAATTTTTAACTTCCCGCTAAGAAAATTGAAAATTTTCAAAAATCGGGAAGTTATTGGTTTTACCCCGTTTTTCGAAAATCGAGTTTTCATCAGATCTCGACGTTTTGAGGTCCTAGGAAGCTTCCCTGACTATTCGCGCGAGGGTATCATTATGTCTGTATGTGTGTGTGTGTGTGTGTGTGTTTTTTTTTTTTTGTAGGGGAATCCTTTTTACGGATTCTAGGCATAGCTGTTTGGCCTGGATATGTGGCGACTCGACGCAGCGTCATACTAACTCGACACTAACGCCCCTACCCACTAAACCCTAAACCCCTTTTCCTTCTTTCCTCTAATCCCTCATGGAAACCGCCGTCAGGCATTACTTCGTGAAGGGAGGATCTAGCTACTGCTCTTCCTTCTGGTGGCTAAGGTGTTAACTATCTTCCTTCTATCTTCTGCTATTTGCTCTTTTTCTTTCGGTGGAACGCAAGTCTTTAAGGACTTCTGTTGCAAACGTGTTGGTAGCGTTCCAGGCAGCTTCTGATGACAACATTGCTTCTACTAGTGAATCTGGTTGCATTCTCTGGTTCAGGATCCTCTCCAGTTCTTCACGCTGTGGATCGAAACGAGGACATACAAAGAAGACGTGCTCCGCGTCTTCAGCAGCTCCTGGGCAGGACGGGCACTCCGAAGAGTCATCGTGCTTAAAGCGGTGTAGATACTCTCGAAAACACCCATGTCCCGACAACATCTGCGTAAGATAGTAATTGACCTCACCGTGATTCCGGTTAAGCCAAATGTCGACCCGAGGTATGAGACGGTGCGTCCACCTACCCTTCTCTGCAGCATCCCATTGTAGTTGCCATCGGCCTATGCTCTTCTGCCGTTCTTCAATTCTAAGTTCTTCCGGGCTCAGTGCAGTTGACCTTTTCGTTGGTAAAGGGCCCGTCTTTCCTCTGCTAGAACTCTAAGAGGTAGGGTTCCAGCAATGACGCACACTGCTTCTTCTGGATATAGTGCGGAAGGCACTAGCTACTCGTAGGGCACTCAGTCGGTATATTGGTCCAGCTTTTCTCCATGATTCTTGGGTTTCCAGTGCATCAGCCCAAATGGATATTCCGTAAGTGAGCACTGATGTGACTACTGATGACAATAGTAGCCTCCTGCTCTGCATTGGGCCTCCGATGTTAGGCATCAGCCGTGCGAGACTAGCCCTCACTACTGACGCTTTGGCACTGACATGTTCCACCTGCTGTTTGAAGTTGAGTCGTGCATCCAGCATCACTCCCAGATAACGGATAAATGGTTGTGATGTGATTTCTCGGTCACCGACATTAATCTTAATTGTTTCAACTTCTTTTCGGCTGGTAATAAGCACTGCTTCGGTCTTCTGCTTGGCCAGTTGTAGGTTCACTGTATCCATCCACTGGTTGATCTTCTCAAAAGTGATGTCAAACAGATGTTGAATCTCGTCGAGGTGTTTGGCGACGATCACTGCGGCAACATCATCCGCATACGCTACCAGTTTGACACATCTTGGAAGCTTCAGTCTCAGGAGCCCGTCATACATGATATTCCACAGAAGTGGACCAAGAACAGAGCCCTGTGGCACACCACCGGTTATATCATACTCTTTTGGACCATTCTTTGTATCGTATTTCAGCACTCTATCTGTAAAATAGCTAATCACTAGTCTGCGAAGATATGTTGGCACGTTCTTCTCGTCGAGAGCTTGCATGATGCAGTCCCAATTAGCGGAATTGAAAGCATTTTTGATGTCCAAGGC
The DNA here is from genome assembly GCF_020080835.1 of Cotesia glomerata. Classification (NCBI taxonomy): domain Eukaryota; kingdom Metazoa; phylum Arthropoda; class Insecta; order Hymenoptera; family Braconidae; genus Cotesia; species Cotesia glomerata. Next base: position 8,764,753 of record NC_058164.1, read on the forward strand.
AGCCACCAGGCAGTACTTCTTCGTTCCACCCTTCCATCTAGTTCCTGCGATTGCCTCTTTGGCCGTATTAACAACCAGGTTGATCGCGTCCAGGGTTGATCGTCCTTTCCGGAATCCATACTGGTTGTCTGCCAAGAGTGGGTCGACTACTGCATCTATTCGCTGATGGATGATACGCTCAAATATCTTACCCGCCGTATCTAGCATGCAGAGTGGTCGGTAAGATGACGGTTCTTCTGGCGGTTTCTTTCCTTTAGGTAAAAGTACTAACCGTTGCTGTTTCCACTTACGAGGAAAAGTCCCCTCCTTGAGGCATGCGTTGTAAGCGTCTAGAAATAATGTTGGTGCTGCCTTTATGATGGTTTTCAAGGCTATATTAGGGATTCCGTCCAATCCCGGCGCTTTATTATTTCCTACCCGATTACAGGCCTCCAACAATTCTTCTTCAGTGACAGGTGGAATGTCGTCCAGTTCATCTTGCGTTGACTGATAATTGAGACTGTGTTGCTGTGGAAACAGCGCAGTGACGATTTTCTGAAGGAGTTGGGGACACGTAGGTGACGGCATTTGTTGTTTCTTCAGGTGCGTCATGACCACCTTATACGGCCGACCCCACACGTCTTTGTCGACCTCGTATATGAGCTCTTTCCAGCATCTTCTTTTGCTCTCTTTTATGGCCTTATTAAGTTCACGACGAGCTTTTTTGTACTCTGCGATCAGCACTGCAGAGTAAGGTCGTTGATAGCCACGCTGTGATATTCTTCTCTTTCGATGACACTCTTTACGGAGGTTGCTGATATGATCATTCCACCAGTGTACCGCAGGTCTTGAATTCATAACACGTTTGCGAGGCATACTGGCATCACAAGCTTGTGTTACTCGCATCATCAGAGCCTTAGTATGTTCTTCTGCACATCCAGTCTCTATCGGATCACTATCGAGGGCTGTTAGCAATACTTCTGGGTCAAGAGATTTCACCTTCCAACCGACGGTGTTAAATTGCTTGATAGGCCCCCGGAGGTTCTGGTCGTTTGACGTTTCCCAGAGTATCGCATGATGGTCACTGGCAGTGTAGATGTCCAGTACCTTCCAGTTAGTGTTACCTTTAGCAAGGCTGGTACTGACAAAAGTGACGTCTACAATCGAGCTTGCGTCACCTTTGGTGTAGGTCGGCGTGTCACCACTGTTGAGCAAGACTACATCTAGTGTAGAAAGAGCTTCTAGCAGCTCTCTTCCTCGTGCATTAGTCTGCTTACTGCCCCAGTCCACTGCCCAGGCGTTAAAGTCCCCGGCTATCGCCACTGGATGATGTTGCTTCGCGTCCTCGGTCAGTCGATCCAAGAAGTCAGTAAACTCAGCAATTGAGAGGCTAGGTGGTGCGTAGCAGCTGTAAAAACGGATGCCATCTACTGATGCTGCTACAAAGCCAGCGCTGCCATTGGTAGCTACACTCTGGAAAGGGAGCTTACCACAAGCCCAGATCACAGCTTTCGTGGTGATATCCGTCTCCCAAGGTTGTCCAGCTAAATGTTTATATGGCTCCGATAAAAGCACAACGTCGAGCTTTAATTCCCGTACTGTCTGCATAAGCAGGTCATGCGCAGCTTCGCAGTGATTGATGTTAAGCTGCAGTATCCTCATGTTCGTTTATTTGTCAGCTTCTGGAGTGCTTCTTGGAAGACTGGACATCGGCCAGAACCAGACCGGTGAGCAGTGTCCTGAGAGCCAGGTTTTTCCGCACATAACGCACATTTCACTTTATTTTGGCATTGAGCAGCTTGATGACCTGTTTGCCCACATTTGATGCAAAGCCCAGATCGGTCGACTTCGCTTTTACATTGGGCAGTAGTGTGCCCAAAGTGCCAGCACTTATAGCATCGTAATGGTGTCTTAATTGCTCTGACACGGCAATTTACCCAGCCAATCCTTATTTTGCCTGTCTTTCCAAGTATCTTCTGCACTATTGCTGCTGGCAATCGTACCGAAGCAGTTTGAGTACCTCTGTAGGCCGGACGAATTTTAATGACATCTTCAGGTATTTCATAGTCATTTCCAGCTGCCTCTTGTAAGGCCTTCCGGACATCGTCTTTAGTTGTTTCGTCGTCAATGTCCCGGATTTCAAGCTGTTCCTCTGGGCCTTTACAGATGACTTGCGCTTCTTCTTTAAGGATGCTCTTGATGGTCTTCAGCAAAGCTTGTCCTTTGTCTGCGGTCTTTCTGGAAAGCGTAATGAGCATATTCCCATCATTCGTCTTTTGAACCTTGTCAACGACGTCACGGGTCTGATCTGGTGGGACATCTTTTTAATCCGACGCAGTATCTCGGCATATTTTGCCTTCTCAACGGGTCGAATAATTAAGGCATCTGGTTTGGTGAATTTTCGCGGTTTTTCCCGCTTAGGCTCCGGCCGAGATTTGTTCACCGGTTGTTTTGGTAACCGCTCTCTCGCTTGCTCCTTCTTCTCCTTCTTGGATTGGACCTTCTGCCATTCAGTCACCTCTTTTTTCCGGCGTTCTGCACTGCCGTGTTTTCGGAGGGCTTGGTTTCAGGTCCTTTTTCTTCACAACTTGGCAGATCGTTGGGTCGGGAGAAGATCGATCTTTTCTCTTAGTTGACTTGCTGCTAGTTCTGATTCTGTCTTCCGCGACTGATTCACCGTCACCTTCGGCTCCAGTGTCCATTGCTTCTTCATTCACGATAGTTGCTTGAATGCTTCTCTCCGGTGTAGTGCGAGAAGTGCGTCGTACTGTTAAACACCATTCTTCATCAAGTTTCTTGAATCTCTGGAGGGCATTGGCTACGCTGGTCGTCTTGGTCTTAATCTCCTTGTGGATATTGACCTTAGATTGGATGAAGTCATTTAGCTCACTGGTCAGCTTTTCAAGGCGTTCAAACGCTTGCGACCGCTTCATTTCAGCGCTTGCTTCAATCGCTGCTTGTTGGGCATGAGGCCCGTTTTCACTATTGTTGTTTTCCTGAATTTTACTCATACTTTTAAATTCACCAGCGCATCGTACGGAGTGGAGCGGGTTGTCATAACTAGGAACGGGTGTACCCTCGGAGATAGTACTCCTACCCCAGTTCCCTGAGGCCTAGCCGACACTTAGCCAGCCCCGGAATACACGGACGGACTAGACTCGCTCGGAGCGGTGAAGATTCCGATCTCTAACACTCACTGCGTACTTCCTGATCAAGGCCCGAAGTGGCTGGCTCCTGATCCACTGCTGCGACTTACACCTCGGCAGAGCAAGCTCACATCAGCCGTGGCCTGCATCGTCGGAAACTACGACACGAGGTTCCGGTCACTCCCAGTGGGTCACAGCAGGGAACGATCGTCTTGTTAGGTCAGTTAGTGCGACCAACCCATTAAAGGGGAGTTTTGTCCACGGGAGCGTATTTTGTTTGGTTATTTTGCTTGGCTCCTACCCGCTGTACCTCATCAACTAAGAGATTAAGTGTCATCCAAGGACAGCGAGCGTTCTCCCATCCGCTCGGGGAGACGCGCCCGGTAGCAGTATCTCTTCTGCCCCGAATGTGTGTGTGTGTGTGTGTGTGTGTGTGTGTGTGTGTGTAAGTAAGTATGTAAACCTCTTATAACTTTTGAACGGTTAAACCGATTTCATCGCAGTTGGTGCCATTTGAAAGGGATTGGCCAAACTTAAATTTTGAATACAATTTGGACTGATTCAGACCGATGGATTTCGAAAAATCTGAAAAAAACTGTAAAAAAAATTTTTTTCAAAAGTGGTTTTTTTGGAATAACTTTTAAACGGCTCTATCAATCAACTCTAAAAACTAATCAGCTCTTAAGATAAAAAAACCACGTCGATTGCCGCTAATCCGGTCAAAATCAGTTGATTCGTTCGAGAGATATCATGCAGGAAAGAAAACCCAAAAAAGTGTTTTATCGGAATTACTTCGAAATTTCTAGTTTGACCAATTGTAACTTAAAAATTCATTATGAGGCTTAAAAAATTGCGTAGAATGCCGCCAACCGCGTACAAATCAGTTCATTCATTCAAAAGTTATTGCGGTTTGAAAATTCAAAAAATAGTGTTCTATGAAACTTTTATCAGACTTTTGAGCTCAAAGAGCTCAAAAGCATAGAAAAGGTATCTTTTTGAGTTTGGAGAGCTCAAAACAACACATAGATTGTATTTTTGAGCTCGAAGAGCTCAAAAACTTCGTAGGTGCAATTATAAGCACCCAGGTATTAACGGAATTAGCGGGAAGTTGCAGGGATAGCCTTTAGGGTCAACCGTTTTCCTAATTTTTTTTTTATGATATTTTTATCTGCTAATAGGATAATAACTATTGCATTCCAAAGTTATGAAAATTTGAAGGAAGCTATTTGAGATTTAATGGACGATTATTTCGGCGAGGCTCAATTTAAATATTAGAAATCGATGAAAAAACTGTGAAAAATTAACGTCTCATTTTACGTGGACTATTAAATTGATTCTTTCTTTGTTCGAGGGGTAGAAAAAATTTAATCTGCCTTAGAAAAAATTTTCTGACACAGACTGATGATATTAGATAATGTGGCCGTATCAGACTATATATAGAGATAGAAAAATAATTTACTATAATTTTTTATATGATCTAAAAATTTATAAATTAACACTTTTTATCAAACAAAAATTGGTTTAATAGTTGATTAAATTAAAAACCAATGTCAAATAATCTACTAAAGAGAGTAAAAACAATTTTTTTAATTTTGAAGTTTATAGGTCAAAATTGACTCTCTTGTAACGAGACAACTCAACGATCACGCACCGTCTACCCGAGGTTTTAAAAACTAACTTTTGTCGAAAAATTATATATGGGCATATATTACCATATCAGGATATGGTTAATTTTGATATCAGGCCGTACTTACACATAAAAATAATTTATTTAAAATAACAAAAGACGGGATGATAGAAAAATATGTTGTAATAACAAATAAGTGATTTATATGATCTAACTCGGGAAAAAGTTTAGATCTAATTATATATAAAATTATGCCGAAAAATTTTACAGCTACACCGATAATATTAGAAAAGTACAACACAATTAAAATTTTTGCAAATGATAGAAAAAAAAGAAAATATTAATGCTAGTGTTACTATACATGATCAGATTTAAATTTTTTCTCTGTCCTACCTTTTTCAAAGTAACCTGATTTCTAGTTAATTTAATTTCGACTTACATCTCTTGTTAAGAATTCTTTTTTGTGATACCTCAAAAAGGGCTCCCACGGGTGACTTTTTTTTGGTAAAATAAAACTCGACTGCGGCACGCGCTCGGAACTCCCCAAGAATATTAAATTTTCCGTCGGTGCATAAATTTAAGAGGTAACTACTACAAAGCCCGAATTATACCGAATGACCTCTATCGAATTATTTTTAAATAATAAAATGTTTAAAATATGAATTACTAAATCCATTAAAAAGTTTTAACTTTATTAGGCTGAAAATAAACTTTTGAAATTGCTGGTGAAATAGTAACGAGTTACCAAACTTACGAAGTCTATCAGAGAGATTGTATAATTAAAACAATATTTGAGTTTTATAAATGTTTCCAAGAATTTTATGGTAATAACTTTTTATTATTATTATCATTGATTATTCATTTATTATATAACCAATATTATATTATATAACCAATAGACTCTAGTTCAAGTTCAGGCAGTGAAAAGGACAATCGAAGGGTTCACTTTCTTTTTTCCTTTTTCAAAAACCTTTCTTAGGCACTAATTAACATTATAAAAAAGTTTAAGTTTAATTTAAATTAATTTTTACAAAACTTCGAATCATTTTATTTATTATTAAGACCACGACAAATTGACAGATTAATTAAAAAAAAAATATGCAAATTAAATATCCAATTCGTTGAATTTTTTCCTTGTTCATTATCTAAAGTTTTAATTACCAAAAACTTTTTAAAAACACTGTATACATTTGAGCTAAAAAAAAATGAATATGCATCCTATTATTTCTCGTCTTAATGCAACATGCCAATGGAAGTGAAGGCATTGCAAAATAAAAGATAATTCTCCGTCTCAGTAAATCTCAGTAGTATGAAAGAGTCTCAATTTGCATTTTTAAATATTTTTAATCCAATAGTTTTGTTACTTCTTGTTTCTCAGATACTTTTTTAATTTTTCTTTCAAACTTTTTTGTTCCACTATTATCCTTATCATTATTATGATTATACTTAATGTTTTATATTTTCAGTGTACCTAGATACAGATATAAATAAATTCTTCCGCTTTGTTCTTTTATTCATGGTACTCGTTGGCGGTAGTTCGTACACCCGATTCATCATCTCAAACTCATTCACGCTTTCCTCGGTTGCCTTATCCTCCACTTCCACCTCCACCTCCACTTTCAGCGGCAGTACCACTACCAACATCGGGAATGAAAAGTACAAGCATATATATAAGTATAAGTGGAAGTTGTACTGGTAGTAGTGGTAGAAGCAGAAGTGGGTATACTACCTTTACCAGTACGCCAACCAGGTGTATAGTAATGTAAGAGTATAGTAGCACTTTGCCAGTTGGCTGGACTGATATCTCGAGAGTGCAACTTGAGACGACCGAAATTACAGTGCTTTATCAAATTCATAGAAAATTTATATGCATAGATATACGTGTTAATTAAAACATAATTAGGCGGTATCCAAGTTATTAATTATGACAAAAAATTAAATTTACCTCCGCTCATATTTATGTGTCAGTTACAAATTTCATGTAAACTGGAAAATAGTACCTATCAAATTATTAATATACAAGCCTCATTTGATAGCAACTGCACTGAAAAAACAGAATTTTTTCACTGACAATATTTCTTGTTCTGACAAAAAAACTTGCTTCCATGGAAAAAATATGTAAACAAATATGAAAAAAATTTACATGCCACATATATCTATTTTATATTTTTTCTATATTTTTTAGCCTATATATTGAATAAATCCGTTCAAATTTTCCAAAAAAACTGCTGGAAGTAAATAGCTAGTTCAAGTTGCTAGCATGTCAGTCCTAGACCGTTTTCGATAGTAATAATTCATATTTTTTTTGCTTGTATGTTTTTATATACATATTTTTTGTAAAGGTGGTATTTCTCTACAGATAATACATTGTACCCTCTGCTCAGAAATTTACGTCTACTGATTATCACAATATCAAGATTTAGTACAGTCGCCGTACCAAACTTGAAATTACATGGATATAACTTTACTTTTTGACATTATTTACATTTTTTAACAGGGTTAAAATTGATAAAAAAAAATAACATAATTAGTCATTAATTACTCGCAACAATATACCCGTATTTTGATTATCCCAATAGTTGATATTCTGACATGAAAAATACTTTTTCTTCTGTGTGATATAATATGAAAAAAACTTAACTTTTTATTTTTAACTTTGTCTCATTTTTATGAAAGGTTTTAAGAATTGGTTTTTACTCCCGAAAGTGGGAAAATATTTGTGCAATTTTTTGATATTGTAGTACTTTCAAATTCTGAAAATTCCTCTTTCCTTTACAAGTCATTTGAAAGCACAGTGATCGTGCTTTTTTCCTATTTTTAAATCGCTAAAATTTTTCACATTGTTTATCAATCGATAGCAAATATTTAAAATAAAAGAAAATTCTATCTTTTTCAAAGGATTTGTTTCTAAAGTAAAATATTTTTTCATTCAAAAGTTGGTTTCTTTATGTCAATGCGAGATGACGCTTACTGACGTGTTTCTCACACATAGTCTTTCATTCTGTTTCATTACTTGTGAAAATTGTCAATTCTGTTAATTGATTAGCAAAGAAAAAAAAAATGATGAAGTAAAGAACAAAAAAGTCGGCATTGGTAACAAATCTTCAGTGTAAAGAGAGAAAGTAGGAGTAGGAAAAAAATTTTTGGTCTGAGACGTGAAACTTTTTCTGGCGCTCTTTTGCCAAAGTTACTTTCTCAAATATTCATGTTTTTATTATTGGCGCCACGGGACGAGGCAATATAAACCGTCTCACGCAGCAGATCTCAGCGGAATAAAACGTCTTAATTTGCATTTTTAAACAGACTCCCCATTTTTAATCCAACCTTACCATCCTTGGTGCTTTTTCACTGCGCTCTTTTCGCCCTTTTTATCTCCCGTATTATTTTTATCCTCTTCACGCTCATTCAAGACCTTTTTTATTTTTTGCTGACATTTTTTCACGGCATGACGACACTATGCTTCTACTTAGTCGACGCAGACCTGTCACTACTCACTTACTCTTCTCGATTTATCGTTGCTAGTTTTTCTTATCCATTTACAGTTTTTCAAATTATCTAACACTTTTTAGTCGTGAGAGTTATGAAATACTTGTCAAATTGCTGAGATCTCTCTTCCTTTTCAATGAAATTTCTATCACTTAAAATAGTCAACTTTATTGCTGTCATAATTATTAATTTTTGTATGAACATGGAATATTTTTTTCTGTTTTAGGTAAGGCTGTTCCAAGCATAGTCACTGTTAATTTGAAATTTTCAGCACAGTAAACTTCTCAAGTATGTAGCATATTATAACTCAAAACATTTAATCAATTATGAAAGAGAAAATTAATAATTGTAACTCAAATATGTAAAAGAATATATGCATAATAATATTATAATTATTGTTCCCATTCTGTATATTTTTCAATGGAATTAATTAAGGACTAGTAGCCAGAAGTATTCATGTAACGTGTTTTAATGATCCATGTTTCGAGTTTTCTACATGCTTCGGGCTGAATATTCACATTCGATATTATAAACTTTTATCTATGTTTTTAACAAAATTACGATTATATTTTCGAATATATCCCAGGTTTTATATTGTCTAATATTTCGTTTATGTAATATCTACTTCATCAAAAAGATAAACTTTTAATGATACAATTCACTGTTAAAAAATTATTGTATATTTATATACACTAATGGAAAAAATTAAGGGACCAAAAAAAAATTCCAAACTTTCGGGAAGTCTTCAACAGTCCGTAACTTCGAGAAAAATGGTCGTACAGGAAATCAAAAAAAAGGAAATTGTAGCTCCAAGTGTCTAGTTTTTGGATTAAAATTACAATTTTGTAGCTTCCGCGGTTTTTGAGTAATCGTAGAAAAACCAGCAACAAAAAAATTTTCAAAATTTTTTTAGTTTTTTCTTTTGGTCTACGGGCGTGGAAAAAATTTTTTTTGCTCGACGGGCAGACAGCGTCAACTTTTGGCCAACTGCGCTAAACGAAGTTGCCCCTTTCTGCCTTCGTCGAGCAAAAAAATAGTATACACTCCACGGGAAGTAAATAAGAAAGCCTCAGATCACATGTTTGTTGACCTCGGCTTCGCCTCGAATTAATTACATATGATCTGAGACATTTCTTACTTTACTTTCCTAGGTGTGTAATATACTATTTTAGCTTAACCACTATGAGGATCAGATACTTTGCTCATTTAGCTTTAATTTGTTTTTTATACACCTTGATACGTCCACTTCTCGCCGAGATATCGGTCTTCAATTGGAAAAAGATCCTTTTGTCTGATTATCGATATCTCAGCAACCAATGATCGCACAGAAAGTTGAAGATGAGTTTCAAGAACTTGAATGAATTCTCCTTAGCGAATAGCCATTGCTTTTCCGAAAAAAAATTTTTTCTTTTTGTCACATGAATTTGAAAATGCAACAAAAAAAGGGCTTTTGGTAGTTTTTTGGAAAATCAAGCGCTGGATCGAAAATATTGAGGAAACCACTAATGTTAAGTGTGCCTTTTACAGTTCAATATGTCCACAAAAACCCTACAAAAAATCAAATTAATCCAGCTAGCCGTTTTTTTGTTTCACTCGATCGAATTTTTGAAAAAATTAAAGGATCACGTTTTTTGCTCTGAGAAGCTCATAATTTTTTAAAATGAGAAAATGCTTAAATTTTCGAAAAAAAAAAAATTTCAAAATAACAAAATTTAAAAAAAAAATATTTTTTTTGAAAAAATTTTTTTTTGAACAAGTTCAGGAAATTCAAAAACCCATCGCCCAAATCAAGAAATTTTGATTTTAACCAAAAAAATTTCTTTCAGCGCAAAGGGATTAGTTTTGAAAAAAACTGTTGGATTAAGCGAACTTTTTTTTTTAATTTAATTAAAAGGAGATCAATAGAATCAAGGAATGCAGCGGCGAAAACGCTTAAAAAATGATCGGGCGATGGTTTTTTGAATTTCCTTAACTTATTTTTTACAAAACTAATCCCTTTGTGCTGGAATTTTTTTTAATTTTTTTGGTCAAAATCAAAATTTCATGATTTGGGCGATGGTTTTTTGAATGTCCTGGACTTGTTCAAAATAAAATTAAAAAAAAAAAAAACTATTTTTTTTGAAATTTTTTTTTCGTTGAAAACTGCCCAAAAATTTGGAATTTTTCTTGATCCCTTAATTTTTTCCATTAGTGTATTTAAATTAAAGTAATTTCAAAAAAATAAATTCTTCCAACAAGAATTACTGTTTTTTTTTGGATTTGATAAAATTTTATTAAAAATTTTTTCGTTCCATTTTAACGGGATACTCTTAATCAAGAAAAAATTAAATTCGGTTTTAAAAATTAACTATTTGTATTTTTTTCGATTATTTTTCTTACACGGTCGTAGATTTTTTTAAGAATGTATAAAAGAGAGGTATGCATGCAGTATTAGGGGGATCCGGTAGTTTAAGAGGTAGAGCTTCTTACATGTAATCAGGGAGGTTCTATACTCATATTTTTTCGGTTATTCTTTGCTTTCGATGAATTTTTAGAGTAGCAACTATTCAGTTAATACTCAAATAAATACTTACAGTTTCGAGCTTACTCAAATTAATTACTCAAATTAATTGAAGACGAAATGAATTTATTCATGGTTATAAATTTATTAGTTATTTTGATTAGATTATGTTATAATAAGATTAATTCTTAATTTCTATCTCTGTACTTACATAATAATTTTTCACACATTAATGAACAGTTTGTATCTAGAAAATTATAAATTTGTTTTCTAAAAAATCAGAGTTTTTCTTCAAGTATTTGTAACCTTAAGTATCATAACTACTTTTCACGTATTTTATAAAAGATAGAATTACAATTTTTGCAAACGATCAAAAAGAGTTTTTATGTTTCAATAATGCGTTTCTTTATTTATCTCTTTTCTAAAACACAATAAAATCTCCGTGCTCGTGATTGTCTGTGCGTATGCATACAAATACCGTGAGAGTTAAAAGTTTTTTTATACAAAAAGTGATGATTTAGTGTTACTATTGAAACTAAAGCTTTTTATCAAGAGACGTGCTTCGCGCATTGACGAGTTTCAGTCGCACGTGTCGACAAGTTGATGCTATTTTTCTCTTGATCCCTAAAAACTTTAAATAAACTCGCTATGTTTAAAGCCGTTTTCACTAATTCGAATGTTATTTTTGTTTTTGAGCAGTAATAGAACGAACGGCGTTCATAAGTTATAATGACATTACAAACAACTCGTTAAATAAATTCAACAAATTCTCTCATTTATTTTTGACGATATTTATTGCAAATAGTGACACGTTATTAAATAATGAGTGTCAAATCAATTATTCTATTGAAAAATTTCGATAAAATTTATGTAGTGTTTATTGAAATTGAAGCAGCTTTAATATCATCAGGTTGAGATAAAATTTTATTTTTTATCGCTGTTAATATTCAGAACTTATGAATCATTAAAGGTTTTAAGCGCAGCATCATTTTCCTCTTTATATTATTTTTTAGAGCTTGTAAATTTTTTAGTTTACTTGCTCAATATCACCCCGTAAATTGATAAATTATTAACTCGCTTTATGAATTTTTGAGTAGAATCAGGTAAAAAAATTTAGTGCAGTCTCTGATAAAATTTGCTCAATATTTTATCAATGTTTTTATAATTTTTTATACCTTAAACTTTTTACAATAAAATTAGAAAATATATGACTGAAAATAAAATAAAAAAAATTAGAAAAACGGTTGACCCTGAAGGCCATCCCTGCAACTTTCCGCTAATTCCATACCTAGGCGCTTAAAATTGCACTTATGACGTTTTCGAGCTCTTTGAGCTTAAAAATACAATTTATGTGTTATTTTGAGCTCTTCAAGCTCAAAAGTCTTATCAAAATTCGATGAAAGACGATGTTTCTAATTTTCAAACTGCTGTAACTTTTTAATAAATCAACCGATTTTCACGCGGTAGGCGGCGATCGATGTGGTTTTGAGCTCTATAAATGATTCTGAACAAAAAAATTGATCTGATGAGATATTTCGGAGTTATTACAAAAAAACACTTTTCGATTTTTTTCGACAACGATATCTCACGAACGCATCAACCGATTCTGACGCTCTATGTGACGATCGATGCGGGATTTCAAGGTTAAGAGCTGATAAGTTTTTGAAGTTGATCGGTTCAGCCAATTCGGAGATATTTAAAAAAAATGAAAAAAAACAACTTTTTTTGCAATTTCTCGAAATCTACTGGTCCGAATCGGTTCCAACTTACAGGAAATCTAAGTTTGGCGAAGCCCTTTCGAATGACACCAACCGCGATGAAATCGGTCAAGCCGTTCAAAAGTTACGAGAGGTTTACACACACACACACACACACACACATACAGACGTACGGACATCATCGTGAAAATAGTCAGGAAAGCTTTAGGACCTCGAAACGTCTAGATCTGATGAAAACTCGATTTTCGAAAAACGGGGTAAAACCAATAACTTCCCGATTTTTGAAAATTTTAAATTTTCTTAGCGGGAAGTTAAAAATTATTTGATGGAATCTTTCTTTAATATTTGATTCAAAGTATTAACTTTTTAAAAAAAAATTTTTTTTGAATATTAAAGGTCTTTTAACGCACCCGCGTGTCTCAATTTTTTGTTTAAGAGTTTTACCTAAAAAATCAATAATTTAACGTATTTTTAAAAAATTATAAAATAAAACGTAATAAAATTAAAAGTAATAGTATATGTTAAACAAAATACATTGAATTAAATTTTAAACAAAAATTTGTTCAAGCAAGAATTGACAAGAACTGACATCCATAATACTCAAAATTTTAATCTACTAAATGGTGGAATATTTATCCGGTCTGATGTAGTTTTTAGAGCCATTAGTGAAGTGAAGCACCCGTGAAGAAGGAATTATGTATAACCACAAGGCACATATGGTCGTATGAAGTTTTTTTAAAAGAAACGTGTCTAGTCGTCTAAAAATATTTACATTAATATTCATACGAAATTTTTTATTATTCTGTACTACGTCATATGCATATTAACATATCATGTTCAAAATTTATACGAAATAAAATTCGAAAAGGGGTTGACACTTCAGACCATCCCTACAACTGTTTACTATTTTCGAGCTTAAAACGCCCAAAAATTTACCAATTAGTTCATTTTTGAACTTGTAAAAAATCGGTACTAAATTGATAATTTTCTATTTTTTTAATTATTAATTTTTAAAGCGAGCAGGTATAAAATATTCCACTTGATTTTGAATTTGAAAAATCAATTGGAGACATAAAAAACTAAAAGCATAAACTATGAATGCTGTGAATAGATTTTATCTGAAATAAAAGACTTGAATTCAAAACAAGATGATCAATAACTAATAAAAAATTCAATATCTCTCGGTTTTTCCATCCATCCAATAAATAAAACGTATCAATATCAGTATCAATATTAATATTATTCATCGTAATAAAAGTCTCTCATCCTTTAGAGTTGTCATAACTGACACGTTAGGTCAATTTGCATTTTTTAAAGACAACTACAACAATGAGGATTGTGGTGTTGCAGAGAGGAGGGTATGTGTTACCGATATCCAGGATTAAACCGCAGATATCTGTTACCAGCTATTGCAGAGACAAAGACAGCGAGCATCAGAGCGGGATGATGTTTCAGCGCATTTGAATATCAGGAAATGAAGCCTCTTGTCCCTCGAGATGAAGGCATACCAGAACTGAGAGCTTGGAATCTAAAACTGAGAGCCGCGATGCTGCTGCGCTAGATCCAGTGCTAGAGAAAAATAAAATAAACCAAGAAAGTGAACATCAGAGTGCTATTTGAATAATACTTTGCATTTAAATGCCCGGACCGATAAAAGAAACCATCGGGCCACTTGAAATATCCTATTACGCGCTATTATCTTTCGCCACCCGGATTCAAGCCTTTTACGTCTTCGACACCTTAAATTTTTTTCTTTTTATTTTTTGTTTTTTATCATCACAGATTACTCTTCTGATTGTCCCATGCTTTTTCTGCTTTCTCTTGGGTAAACCTATCTAGCCGAATATATCTCCAATAACCATCCGTTTTTTTCCACCATTTGCGGTCTCCACGATTTTCACTTCTGTTCAGTTTGTATCTTCGGTGCTATTGTTGTTGTTATTATTGTTATTGTATTTTTTTGTCAGCTTTAATAAAAAATTTCACACACTTTTAGACAGACTCTAACATGATATACTTAAGGGTCATTTTTCTTTAAGTATAAAAAGGTTTTTTATGAAAAGGTTTTTTTACAAGAAAAAAAAACGAAATTTATTAAAACCTATTTGAGAAATTGATTATAATGACATGTTAGTGCTATTCACTACGCGAACTACACTGAAAAAAAAAAAAAAAAAATTAACTTGATTAAAGAAGAAAATTTTTGAATCGAGCAAATTATTTTGAAGAGCTTCATAATTTTGAAATAAGTAAAAAAATTTTTAAATCAATTTAAATAAATTTTATTTGATTTAAAAATGTGTATATAGGATGAAATAGAATATAAAGCTTTTATGGCCATATTGATCAGATCAACTCATATCATCAACCATAATCTCTGGTATTGCAGTTTCATAAATATTTTCTAAGCAAATAAGAATTTTCAAAAAAATTCACTGATATTCGATGAGTCATTTATAATATATGGAAAAAGAAATATTGTGATAGTAGCTATCCAGTGGATCGTGAACGTAGTATCGTGATGAGTACAAAACGATTTCATTATTTTCATAAAATTTTAAACCCCGAATAACCAAGCTGTTAAGTTACTCGTGAATGTTTAACATGACAAAATTGATAAAACAATATTTATTAACCGGCAACGTCAGCCGAGTGGTCAAAAGCGCACGGCCTATAGAGCACTCGAACTAACTCACCGGCCAGGCGTGGGTTCGAATCCCAAGCTGGTCTTAGAAACCAGCTTGGTTGAGATTCAACCCTTGCCGCGTAGGTTAAGATTCTCACAACCCAAAAAATACCCCAACGTATCACTCCCAACAGTTAAAGTCGGCGATATGACCACAGCAGTTAAAACCGGCTCTAAATAAAAATTAATTTAAAAAAAAAATATTTATTGATTATTTCAATTTGAATTAACAGAATAATAATATTAATAGTGACAATTCTAAGGACAGAATATTTACAAATATGAAATAAATTTATTGTGAAATAACGATATGTACGATTCGAACGAATGTGCCATGTAATAAGGAAACACTATCGCGATCATAGCGATACAGGCGTATGATGTCCAGATCCATGTGCACAGTAAAAAATTTTGTGTAAAATTAACACAATTTTTGTGTTATTATACACGATCCACACATAATTTGTGTTAAAATTCAACCACAAAGTCACACACTTTATCTTATTTTAAGACAAATTTTATATTATTTTAACACAGACCCCGAGTTGAAAAAATTAACTTAAATAATGAACTTAACGAAAAACTCTACTTACAAGTTTTCATATGCTTCATCAGTGCAATAAATTTAGTAGGGTATCTCTCAACGAGTGAGAGCAGATAAAAAACTATAATACTACAGTTCCATAAATGAACGTATTTGAAATTTAATAGCCTTAAAAAAGATCTCAAGTCAATCATTGTAGATGTTTTTCTTATTATTATTATTATCATTACAATTATAATTATTATTATTACTATTATAATCATTATTTGTGAGGAAAGATTTAAAAGCATAAGACCTTCAATACTAATTAAAAAATTTTCTCAAATAGAAAATAATTTTAGCAATGTCATCCGCGTATATTTCTATTTTTATTAGCATTAACAACGGAATTCCAACTTTAACGGTGTTTATATACCAGAATGACAAAAAAAGGAAGAAAATAAATAAATATTTGGTTTGGTTGAAATAATATGACGGATTGACGTGATCTCAGTGTGGGAGTATGTTGTTATAACGGCCTATAACTCAAGCGTGAGTAGAAAGCTTCGGAAATCGCAACACAAAGCTTCGATCGCGTCAACATTAGTTTTCCAGACGCGGACCAGAGTGGAATTCAATTTGGCGCTCTACGGCGTTGAATTCACGCTGTTACCTATATATCTATCCATACGCACGCACGCACACACACACACAGTCCCACTTGTATTGACAAATACAAATGAACACATGAAAAAAATATACTAGCAATAGCTGCAGTTTTGATTTCGGGTGTTCCAGTATGTTATATATGTCTTTGACATAAATACTTTTTACTTTAAATTCATCAGGAAACAGCTTTTCTCTCTACTTCATTCTACATCTTTATACTTGAATAAAATGCTTTCTGTTCTTTCCTTATCAATATATTTGAAGCTTGAAATAAACTCAATAACTTGAGTGAATTAATATTTACCTTTATAATTTTGTAAGGGATTGAAAAAAATTTTTTTAAGACAATATATGACAAGTTGTGGCCGCAAATTTTTATGTTAGCATAGGGGCAACAAATCATATGTTATGATAACAAAACATTAGGTATTAATAAATAATTTAAATAGAATATTAAAAAAACAGTTTTCCATTGCAACAGAGCCCTTTAGATTGTACATTAACGAATTAATTGGCGTAACAAATATTGTTACTGAAGTAGCTAAGTTATTTTTTTCAAATCATTTATAGTAACAAAAATAAATTTATTTTGTTATGTCAACAAATAGATTTTATTAAGGCATCGCAACAAATAAATTCTGTTATGACATAAAAATAAGCTAAATTAACGGTCACGGAATAATTTTTTTGTAACCACCAACAGATATTGTTATAACAACAAAATGGTATTGTCAAGGCAACAGATTGATTTGACATTTTTATATTTTTATATAATCCCATCTTTTGAAATTTTTACTTTTATAAAAATTATTTCAATCAATTTAACAAGTTCTTGAGCTAAGAATATATGTATATTCATAAAAATTTTCAAGTTCATGAATTCTTGTATCAAGAAAATTTTCTTAATAAAAGTATTTTTTTTTCTCAGTATGTACAATTTCAATTTGAAATTGGGGAACAGTTATTAATAGGCTTTATATTTCTGATACCAAAATAAATTCTTAATGATTTCCTTCTGATGCTTGGATATTTTATGATTAAACCTTTTAAAATGAACGTCTCAACTAAAATATTCAAAGTATGACACCTGCCAATAAAATATTTAAATTTCAAGCTTCAATATCGAAGTTCTTATTTCAAAACTTGCACTCTAAAAATCATATATTAACAACATACAGACTTGAATTTTCAATAAATTATTAGTTTAAATAAAAAAAAAAACCATGCATGTGTAAAAGGTACAAAGGAGTAGAGAGCATCAGAACCTTTGTAAATGTCAGAACCTTGGCATCCATTTAACGTCAGTCCATCCAAACAATTCTCTTTATTTACATCCCGACAATTGTTTAAATAAATTCATTGAAAGATCAAAGCTCGTCTGTTCTATGCATAAATAAAATATAAACAAATATCATTCTTCAAGGCTGACATTCGCTGAAAGAATGTCTAGTGAAATGCGAAAAAATGTGTCAAAAGAAAAGAAGATATATTGTGAGCCAGCTGACGTGTCTCTCCGAGTTCTCCGGTTGCTTATCGACTCTTTCTTTTATTTATTCATCCATTCACACGTACCTACTTTTACTGAGTATAGACACATAAACTTTTTGCTTTATTTGTTATTGACTTTATTTTATTCCCATGTTATTTTATTCTTTGCGAATCAGCTTGTCACTAAGTTGCAAAGCAACAAAATTACAAACATGCACTGCAGCATACCACGGAAAAAAATAACTAATATAAATAACTTTCATCTCTCCTTACGTGTAAATAATATTCTTCGAAACACTTTATCAAGTACTAAAAGTTCGCACCAACGATGGCGAAAGAAAGTTTTAATTTAGTCAGAAATATATTGAATTAAATAGGAACAGGAATAATTATATAAAAAATAACTTATAAAATAAAAAAGTAACTCGGAAATTGGTTCAATTCA
Organism: Cotesia glomerata; assembly: GCF_020080835.1. NCBI lineage: Eukaryota > Metazoa > Arthropoda > Insecta > Hymenoptera > Braconidae > Cotesia > Cotesia glomerata. Next base: position 8,783,020 of record NC_058164.1, read on the forward strand.
ATCAAGAATTGATTGATGTACAAAAGTTGCGAGTTATCCACAGTAGCGTTCGAATAAAGTATTATTTAATCAACAAATTACTTGTTCGCTTTATAAAGAAACAGTTTAGGAATCCTCGATCATCGTGTTCCATACAACGGAGAGGTCCACTATTTTCACCATCCGCATCCGATTGACTCTATCTCTCTCTTTGTTTCTCTTTCTGTTTCATTCTTTTGATCGGGGAGAGTTTAGACCGTTGTAGATTTTGCTCGCTATTATCGGCTCCCTGTACTGGTGAATTCACTAAATTTGCACGAATCAATGGATAACTTTTAATGAACATTTATACTCAAATGAATCGTCTTTATTTTGTTTCGCTTTATACATATATTTACTGTATATAATATATTATATATTATATTCATCACTATCACTCGTATTTCAATTTATTTTCTCTCGTATCACATTCCTATTATGCATCGCTTTTACTTTATTTTAAATTAAATCGATGAAAATTAATCTCGTGTTATTTAATCTACGTGAAAATAATGCCACTGTATCTCTGATCTGTTTGATTTAAATTTTTTTCAGCAGAAAATGTGAGTGAATTTTACTGGAAAAATTAAAGGTTTGAATAAAATTGGAGTATGAATACGGTTAATAAAACACTTTATTGATCAGTAATTGTCAATATTAGCTAAAGACTTATCATGTTATTTTGTTTAATTTGTTCGATTTTAATGAGTAAATTTGTGATTCCGTTTTTTCAGAGAATTGTGCAGAAAATAAATAAAATATGATGTTATTTTTGTTTCATAAATATTTGAAGTGATTAAAAAAAAAACTTATTTATATTTTCGATGATTTTGTAATACGAAAAAAAATTTTTTTTTTTTATTTGAGAACGACTACAGTTTTATAGATATCAGCAATGTTAATTAGTAGATTTAGAATTTTCGTTTTTAAAATATATGTGTTACTTATTTTTGTATGAAGCTTTATACTACACTGAAAAAAAAAAAAAAAAAAACAATAAACTATTCTGTTCAAAATTTTTATTCTTGGATAGATATATTCAGTTCAAATTAATTCCAATAATTGACTTACATTCAAAAATGATTTTGTTGAAATAACAAAAGACGCGTTTATAAAAATTTATTTGTAGTTGTTACTATTAGTGATTTGAAGAAGCTGATTTAGCTACTTCAACAACATTTATTACACCAACTAACTAGTTATGTTTATGTTACTGCAACAAAATATTGATCGTTAAACTGACATAGTATATTACACACCTAGGGAAGTAAAGTAAGAAATGTCTCAGATCACATGTAATTGTTGGCCGAGGCGAAGCCGAGGTCAACAAACATGTGATCTGAGGCTTTCTTATTTACTTCCCGTGGAGTGTATACTATTTTTTTGCTCGACGAAGGCAGGAAGCGGCAATTTCGTTTAGCGCAGCGGGCCGAAAGTTGACGCTTTCTGCCCGTCGAGCAAAAAATAGTATATTACACACCTAGGGAAGTAAAGTAAGAAATGTCTCAGATCACATGTAATTGTCGGCCGAGGCGAAGCCGAGGTTGACAAACATGTGATCTGAGGCTTTCTTATTTACTTCCCGTGGAGTGTATACTATTTTTTTGCTCGACGAAGGTAGAAAGCGGCACTTTCGTTTAGCGTAGCGGGCCGAAAGTTGACGCTTTCTGCCCGTCGAGCAAAATAGTATATTACACACCTAGGGAAGTAAAGTAAGAAATGTCTCAGATCACATGTAATTGTTGGCCGAGGCGAAGCCGAGGTCAACAAACATGTGATCTGAGGCTTTCTTATTTACTTCCCGAGGAGTGTATACTATTTTTTTGTCCGACGAAGGCGGAAAGCGGCAACTTAGTTTAGCGCAGCGGGACGAAAGTTGCCACTTTCCGCCCGGAGGGCAAAAAAAAATATTTATCATCCCGATGAAACAATTTAGTTGCTTCAACAAAACGATCTGTTAATTGAACTAAGCTGTTCTTCTGAAATAACTAAATAACAGGCTTCTGCTGCAATAACTATGGACTGGATTGTTGATATAGCCTTTAAATTACTTATTATAAGGTATGTTTCATTATCATAACTCATAACATAATATTTCTTATTTTCATGCTAACATAATCATTTTTTATAACAATTTATCATATTCTGTCCTAGCATAAAATTATATATAATGCAATTTTTTTTTGAAAATTATTATTTATTTTTAGAAAAAAAAAACAGTAATTAGGATAAGATACTACAAATTAAGTAATTAAAAAAAAAATTATTCTTTTTTGTTTTTTTTTAAAATTGTTAATCACAGAAAAATTATTACTAAATTTTCTGAAAAATGACTAACTAACGGCAATATTAGCAACACGCTACTTTAAAAAAATTTTTGTGAATCAAGTAGTTTTTTTCAATGCAAGTGAATAAAATTTATCATTGATATAATAGCCTAAAAAACCGAAGTAAGTTAAAAAATACTCAAAGGTGTTGAAAAAGATTATTTAAAATTTAAATGACTATATTTAAAAGTAATAGGTTCATTTAAATTCGTATAAATAATTCAAGCAATTAGAGTGTCGTAAGTAAACACTATTAAAAGCACTGGTGTTATAAAAAGGTATGCAAAAAAGGATGAAATAAAAAGTATGGGATCTCGGTGAAAAATTGGGGATTCAAGACACCTGGCACGCTTTAAGCCTAGAAACGTTGAATCTGGGAGATCCGCAGTATAGTCGGATGATCCTACACTTGATCGAGAGACGTGAATCTAAAAGTCTAAAAGGATCAATGGGATAAGGTTAAGTGAAGTGCACTGAGGTGTTATACGCCAGCGGGTTTGTATCCGCAGAATCAGTGCTCTCAGTTGAGTTGAGTGTACAGATATAACCGAGTGTTCGCTATCACCAGCTACCATCCATCGTCCAGTCCAGTCGAGGCCAGTTCAAAATATCCATGGAGCATCATCTAGTGTGGACGTCGTTTTCATCCTTGCTGTCTAGATCGTCGATGCCGGAGCATTGAATGCAGCTGTTGGAAGTTACCGTGAATAGACTCCACTCTAAGTCTTGGCGATTCGAGAAACGAGGATGACGTATGCCTACTGGAGCACCGAGTGGACAGAAACTCGTAGGAGTCTATCGGCAGCAGATGCTTCCGCAATCGATTTCATACCTGCTCGAACAACTCCAGAAAGACCAGTTACACTGCTGGCTGATCCCATAACTCTCCCCGGCACCTTGCTTGCGGTATCACTGATTCAATTCAACCATTATTCCAGCTACACGTTTCATACCCATTCTTACATCCAAAGTCCACAATGATGCTTCAACAGAAAGTAAGCCCACTTTACTAAACCCTAAGCTAAACCAATATTTTCTCTCCAATCTATTCTATTCCTTAAATATTTTGGTAACACTCTTGTCTATTCACTACGGCATTAATGATTAGAACAAATATTTTATTGGGTGTTACTGAAAAGCTGGAAAATCTCAAAGATTAATTTAAAAAATCTATATATAATTTTTTTGATCAAATATAGTGTTAAAATTATCCGAAAGAGGGCACATGATCGCTAAATTTGATCCTTCTTAGAGTATTTAATTTGAAGTGTTAAGTTATAGAAGAAAAGTCATATTTTTATTTTTTTAAAGAGCTTGCCTGACATTTATTTTAGTTACTTAACTACTAACCCAATTCTTAGTTAATAAGACATTTTAATTAAAGTACACACTACTCAAAAAAAAAAATAAAAAAATTGTTTTTCTAATATAAAGATTTAAGATAAAAAAATAAATCTTATAAATATTCTATTATCATTTTCTCCTCTGCCCATTTTGCTAAAACAATAGTATGACACTACACTCAACGCCTCGCTTTGGGGTGTGCAAAATTAATCCAAAGAACGTACGAAAGCATAAACTCAAGAGCAAGAAGTGAGCATCTGAATGCAAAGATAATCTAGGGCAAAGTAATAAATATGATGATGATGTTTTTCGAAAATACGAGGGTGCCGGGTTATGCCATGGGAGTTCCTGGTATTCCCAATCCAATTCAAGTAATGGAGTCTGAAACATTCCTCTCAGAGGGATCTCCAGGGTGTATATCGTCCCTACGTGAACGTGGATCATGATGGTGAGCACCGCAACACTACACCAGGGCAGACTAAAGCAGACCGGGCCTGTTACTTGTCCAGCTTCAACATTAGAGACATAAATACTCAGCGAACCCGGTCAACTGGGTGTAGTTTTGGCTATTCATCTCATCATTATTCGGGGGACGTCTATTCCCGTGCTAAATACTAATACCAATACCAATTTCTCGGGTTCACCATCACCAACATCAGCAGTAACACCAGCATCAGCACCAGGTTCTTCAGCCACGTAGCTAATAAATTATCAAAATGAATTATTAAGCTAATGAAAGTCATTCAGCAAATGATATCGATATTGACTGGTGTGTACCGTTGACTGAACGTGTTGTAAACTATATCCCGTTGGAAAGGGAATCAAATTGGCTTGGATCGTTGGGTTTACATTGAACCATACACTATGACCACAGAGAGTAACTGGCAGTCTGGAACGACCGATAGCCGAAGAGGTTATTCAGCCGCGCGTTAGTTTAACGCCCTATAAATCCCAGGCCAAAGTGCTAACCCAGCTCTGTATCTACATACGGACCTTATTATTGTTATATTTATTGACGCATCAACAAAGTACACGGAAAAAAAAATTTCGTTCTGGTAACGTAACTGTAGAGTTACCACAACTATACACAGTTTACTGTTCGTTGTAGAGTTACAGTAACAAAATGTTATTTAGTTCTGATAACTCAATGTTGTTGAGCTCTCAGAGCTCTACGGGATTGTTCTCAGAGCTAAACGGTATAGTTGGGAGCGCTCTACGTTGCGCAGTAGTGGAGTGCGCTGACATATTTCATAACCTTCTAAAATGCCAAACATAATTATTTTGTTACTAATCTATATTATTAAAAATATATGAGGACAATTAAGTTCCCAATTTATTTATTTAAGGAAACAGGTTTTTTTTTTGTCAAATTGAATTTCGTTAGAACAGTTTTGTATTTATAGTTTTTCAAGGTTCATTTGTAGTGACTGTTAATTTAATTTATTAGTTGAATATATTGTGATAAGTGATAAATTATCGGAATACATTAAAAAGACCCCATTTAACACAAAATAAAATTTGTTTTCGTTAATTTATCTTTTCTTGTGCATATACGGTAGTGATTTTATGTTCAATATTTATTGATATAATTATGAAAATAAAATAATTTTGTGACGACCGTATTTTTATTTTACAAATAATTTTTATTTGTAATATAAGTTCTATTATTATTTTATTTCTATTATAATACTATTCTTATTTGTCATAAATAATTATTGTTGACAATATAAATTCATTCTGCCGCATGTATTTATTAAATTATCAATGCTAAATCGTAAAAAAAATTATTAAGCAGACTTCCAAAAATTTGTTATAGTCTCAGAACGATCCTGTAGAGTTGTGAGAGGTAAATAACATTTAGCTATACGATGTAGAGTTGCCGGAGCTAAACGGTATTAGTACTATAAGAATACGTTAACCTACTGGAACTTTTTACAACTAACTAACTATTATAGAGTTCCTATAGCAAAGTTTTTTTCTCCGTGTACCCACCGAAAGTTCAGCAGAGCTAATGGTAAAAAGATTTTTTTAAATATCTCAATCTGGCTTGATGCGGATTAATCTGGTCGTACATGGTCATAATAATTCCTAATTTCACACGTTCCCAAGAAAATATATGCGTCTATTAACATGTTTATGCATATATGCATCTATTAAATAAAAATTGGCTTAGAAGATCATTCATTTAATAACTAATATCAAATAAGCTCATAAAAAGGATTAAAACAATTATTTTTATTTTATAACTTAACACCTTAATTTGAACTGTCTGATAACAAGACGATTTAGGGATCATGTGCCCTCTGTTGGAAGGTTTTCAGCACTACCCTTGCAAAAAAAATTCTAATTTAAAATGTATTTAAGATTGAAATTCATATTTTGACACAAATATGAATTAGTTTTGAGATCAATCCAAATTTGAAATTGATTTGTAAATAGAAATTAGCACATCTGTAGAACTTTCGATCCTGCTTCAGAATTTTAATAAAGACTTAAGAATATTTAGGATAAATTTTATATATGAAGTTCTACAAGCGTGCTAATTCCTATCGACAAATCAATGTCAAATTTGGATTGATCTCAAAACTAATATATATTTGTGTCAAAATATGAAATTCAATCTTAAGTTGATTTCAAATCAGAATTTTTTTTGCACGGGTATCTTTAATCGAAAAATTATATACGGACATATCAAGCCAGATATGTTCTGATATGGCTTGATGTGCTCATATATGGCCAATTTTCTTATCAGACCATATCAAGACTTATAAAAATGATACTCATGATACACTCATAAAAAAAGTCAACTTGAGTCGAGCCAAAATCTTAAACCAAGAATACCATTTTGAAGAAAATGATTTTCTTGAGTCAAGAGAATAAATTCTTGTCAAGAAATTATTCTTGATTTAAGTAAATTTTTCTTGTCTCAAGAATTTATTCTCTTGGCCCAAGAAAATCATTTTCTTCAAAATGGTATTCTTGGTTCAGAATTTTGGCTCTTGAGTCAAGTTAATTTTTTTATTAGTTTACGCGGGCATATCAGATAATTTTTATGATGGATAGCTGATCACGTAACACCAGACATCAGAAAAAGAACTGTATCAAGTTATTAGTCTTACCAGCTGCTTGAATAACTTCAGCTTTATTTGACGATTTGATCATGATAACGAATGTAACTTTTTAGGAATAACATATCAAATTGATACTTACTTCAACTCACATTCTACTCTTATCTTGCATCAATCAACATTTGATATCGAATGACATTGAATATTATTATGAGTATTTATGTATATGTGTATTGTAGTATGTGTAGTATAGATGTCTAAGTATGTGTTTTAATAATGAGCTAAACTAGAGCAAGAGGATATTGGCTTATGAGGCACTTGACGAGCTTCTACATACTTAGGTATGATTATATTAGACTCTCAAGTGAACGATATTAATATTTAATCGTGTAAGCGAGTATATATAAATTATGGCTCATTTTCGTGCGATCGATTATATCATGGATACATGGAGGATATATGTTTGGTAGACATCATGTAGCTTGTTATTGTATATGGATAGCGTATTAATTTGTGGATAATTTTCTTTAATAATCGTTACCTACTGTCTTTCGGTATATAAGTTCCATATTTGGTTTATCCTCTAAATTATTTGCCTTGTCATTTCTAGACTTAATTACGTTTGGATATAATTTAATTATTTAGCCTAGTAACTATGTAATTGTCATGATACATTAATAGAAATAAAAATCAACTAATTCAATTGAATTTATTTTCGAGTATCGATTTTAATAAATTTTTAAACTATGAACTATGGAAAAATTTGGTAAAAGAACTTTAAAAATTATTTTAGTTATCGACAAATAAGAAAGCCTGATCATATTCAAAGATTACTCTTAGTGACAACAAATACTTTCCGTGTAAAATTATATCCGGTCAGATCTAAATTTTTTTTTTTTTAATAATTTATCCAATTTAAAATTGAAACAATTTATTTTATATATAACTAGCCGTGAACACCCGCTTCGCTGGGTTATTTTTAATAAAACAATTATTTGTTAATATTCAAATTTTTTATGCTGTTTTAAAAGTTTCTAAAACAATCCGACATATTTTCGACTGATAAGAATATTGATATACATTTTGACGCTTTCTAATTTATTCGGAGTTACTCTAGATCATTCTAGAATTTTCTAAATCACTCTCATTCAATCAGAATCTAAACGTAGATTTTAGAACTTTCCAACCATTCTAGAAATCTATAAGACATTCTTATTGAATTAAAATCTAAACGTAGGTTTTAGAACTTCCCAGATCATTCTAGAAATTTTTGGATCATTTTAGAATTTTCTAGAATATTCTCATTCGATCAGAATCTAAACGTAGATTTTAAAACTTCCCATATCATTCTAGAATTTTCTGGAACATTCTCATTCGATCAGAATCTAAACGTAGATTTTAGAACTTCTTATATCATTCTAAAACTTTCTGTATCATTCTAGACTTTCCAAGATCATTCTAGACGTTTCTGAATCATTCTAGAATTTTCTAGAACATACTCATTCGATCAGAATCCAAGCGTAGATTTTAGAACTTACCGATCATTCTAGAATTTTCTCATTTGATCAGAATCTAAACGTAGATTTTAGATCTTACCAGATCTTTCTAGATCATTCTAGACATTTCTGGATCATTTGAAAATTTTCTAAAACAATCTCATTCGATCAGAATCCAAACGTAGATTTATAACTTTCCAGATCGTTTTAGAAATTTCTAGATTATTTTAGAATTTTCTAAAACATTCTCATTCGATCAGAATCCAAACGTAGACTTTAGAACTTTCCAGATCATTCTAGAAATTTCTGGATCATTCTAGAAATTTTTAGATCATTCTAGAAATTTCTAGTTCATTCTAGAATGTTTTAGATCATTTTAGAATTTTCTAGAACATTCTCATTCGATCAGAATTTAAACGTAGATTTTAGAACTTCCCAGGTCATTTTAGAAATTTATGGATCATTCTAGAATTTTCTAGAACATTCTCAGTTGATCAGAATCTAAACGTAGATCTTAAAACTCCCCATATCATTTTACTTCCCAGATCATTCTAGACATTTCTGATCCAATTGAGAATTTTCTAGATCATTCTAAAATTTTCTAGAACATTCTCGACCGATTCGAACATTGGTATACATATGAAAGCTTTCTAGATCATTCCAGAAATTTCTAGAACAATCTAGACCATTTTAGACCAATGATAGTCTCACAGTTTTAAAGTTAACATCTTTTAACCCCCGTATCTTTTACACCCTTATAATTATCAACTTGCAACCACCATAGTGCACGATGGGAACCTTGTACCTATTGCCACATACAAACACTATTTGTCTGCGATGCGTAGTTTTTGCTGCAAAGTGAAATATCGGGACACACACCTCCAATTTTATATATATATATATATATATATATATATATATAGTATATATACATATATATATATATATATATATATATATATATATATATATATATAAACGTCCTATATATATATATATAAAGGTCCTATTCAAATAGGAAAATAGAAATTCATTGAGCTTTGTGGGGGATTGAGCTATCAAGCTGTGCTTTGAAGGGAAATTTTTTTATACCTTAGAGAAGCTTTTAAGATGATAGGTAAAAAACTTTTTTTTTTTGGACCACTCTAATATATATATATATATATATATATATATATATACAGTGGAATCTCGGTAACTCGAACCTTGTTAAGTCCAAATTCTCAGTAACTCGAAAAAAATTTTTATTTCCTTCCGCTGAACTCTTAAATACACGATATCTCGAATTATTCAGACTCTGTAACTCGAACTTAGTATCGTTTCCCTTCCAGCATCGATAATGGATATTTATACTCTATAACTCGAATTTCAAAAGTGAAACTCTATAAGTCGAAGTTAGTAAAATATGAAGACGTTGTTCTCCGAACAGTCCAAACTTATAGCAATCAAATCTAAATCCCTATAGGAATTTTCAATGCTTCTTATATTCTTGTTTGTAATGTATATTTTCTCTCTAAGTTAGTTTTTTGCAAATCAAGTGTTTTCTTAATTTTTTTGGTCTACTTGCAAATTTTGAACATCTTGTTAAGTCGAAAATTCGTTAACTCAAAGTTTTTATCACTTCCCTTGTTGAAGTTCGAGTTGTCGAGAGTCTACTGTATAAATATTTATGTCGATTAACAACTTATAAAAAATTCAGATTTCTATGTTTAAATTACCTTAATAATCCATTAACCGTATAAGGAAATTTTTTCACTAATTACGTTAATATTTTCATTGCGTATTGCATTGTTGTATTACATAATTTTGCATCCAAGGATAAAACTTAAACATTTATTATAGTTTATTTTTTAAAACACAAGAGCTTTTAATAACATCCAATGAGTCAATACCATGTTGGGTATTTGTTTTATTAAACACACACTGAATTTGTATAGTAATTGAATGAGAATATATGACTATCCACCCAGCAAACATAATATATACTTTACGCACATACCTATCCAAATAAAACACTAATCGGTTTATAAACTTGTCCCAGGGTTTCATTTAAACTTTTACTGATGGTACGTTATTTACACATAACTATGTTTACTTTGAATAGTAAACGATAAACTATATGTAAAACAGGCGATAAGTAAACAATAAATGTTTGTTAAATATTTAAAATGACAATCGTTACGCACGTAAACGTTTGAGACATCGGAATCCACTGACCCGTTTAATACTCCAGACTTTTACAATCCACAATCGCATTGTGGTGAAAAAGGACTCGGAGGAAAAACTCACTGAGTGAGTAAGTAAGTGAGTGAGTGAGTGAGTGAGTGAGTAAGTGAGTAAGGGAAGTTTAAAAGAAGAGGAAAAAAATAAAAAAGCTCCTAGCTAGGTTTTATTGAAATCTTTTCCTGCCTCCCCTGTATAAACTCCCTAAGAGACATTTTTATCTGTCGGATATATTTCTCCGTGGCTATATAATACTTTCTCTTTCTCATCGTTCGCCTCTCAAACCATACGGCAATAGAAAATACTCAAACCACAATTTATATATATATATATATATATATATATATATATATATATATATATATATATATATATATATATATATATATATATATATCTTCTAATATATAACATTCTCGTGTCACAATGTTCGTTCCCATACTCCTCCGAAACGGCTTGACCGATTCTCATGAAATTTTTTATGCATATTCAATAGGCCTGAGAATCGGCTACTATCTATTTTTCTAACCTCTAAGTGATAAGGGGTATTCACCCCAAAAATTTTTTTTTTATTTTTTTGATAAAATTTTTTTATTTTTTTATTATGTGGCATCAAAAAATACATACAACTCTAAATTTGCACTTTTTTATCACCAACCCTTGCTTTTTAATAGTCATTTTCATAATTTTATCATTTTCTATCCCGCTCGATAACATCAATTATTATCTCTTGGTAAGTTATCCCCTCCATGTGTCTACCAGTGTCACTTCTCACCCTGTAAACAGCACGGAGTAGAGATGTTACCTCTACAGTTTTCGGCTATTATTAGTGTTTATGCTTCAAGCGTAGTAGTTAAACATTTTTACTATCTCAGTGTAACTCTCATATCAAATATATTCTCGAGTAACTTTATTATTTATTTATTAATAACTAATATTATTGAATATAATTAATTATTAATAACTAATAAAATTATTAATTTTGAGTGTAAATCGCACGATCAGTTAATTAAGTGACTTACATAACCTCTAAAATACTCAACACGTGTCACGAGTTCCCGCAAACAACGGCTATTGAGTTGCAAGTATAAATTATTTTTTACGTTTATTGTAAAATCAAAAATTATTCTTTCTTATTTATAACGAAAATATTGTTGGGAATGGTGAAAAACGAATTCGGTGAAAGTTAGATTTTTATTACAATTGGGAAATTTTTTTTTGTGTTTACTTATAAGATCTCTAACTTCGACAGAATTTTTTTTTCACTATTTCTAACAATATGTATTTTCGATATAATTAAGAAACATAAAATTTTTCACTTTCGTGAAACTATCTAATTTTTACATGTATATTTAATGTAATCAAAGATAAAATAAATGATTAATATAATAATTAAATAATTCAATCAGTTCTATTCATGTGTGTTTTGTATTGTACAGTGAACAATGCCAACAAAACGCAAAGGGGCCAATTTGAGCCGTGATAAAAATAAATCTAGAAGCATTCGTAATAGAAGAGCCCAAAGAACCGAAGAACAAGTTCAGGAAGAAAATACTGGAGCGCGTGTGAGAATGGCGCAATTGCGTCAAGAACAATCAGACGATACACGAACTGAACGCAATGAAGTCATGAGATTATAACAACGACAATCACACCGTTTTACTGTCAATAGACGCAGAGCGAATGACCAACAACGCCAACAGGCACATCGAGCATTTGTAGCTACATCATTTCTGCGTCTAGCATTCCAGTATGAGCCCGATATTGAATATTATGCTCATTCAAAAATAGTAATTGGTGCTATGGACAAAGAATGCCCATATTGTCATGCTTTGAAATTCAAAAATGAACCAGCCGGAATGTGTTGCGCGTCAGGGAAGGTACAACTACCTGTAATTGAAACACCACCGGAACCATTGAACGGTTTGCTTATCGGCACAGATCCAGATTCTAACGTGTTCCTGAAGTCCATTCGAACATTCAACTCATGCTTTCAAATGACATCGTTCGGAGCAACAGAAATAGTTCAAAATACTGATGCAAATGGTCAACAATACAATTCTACATTTAAAATCAGAGGCCAAGTTTATCATAAAATAGGCTCATTGCTGCCAATGCCAAACGAACCACATAAATTTTTACAAATCTACTTTATGGGCGGCGAGGACTCCGGAAGCGCACTAGCCAATCGGGTGGATGCACGTTGCGGCTACAATATTCTTGATTCATTCTTTGCTAGACGCATCGTTAGCGAGCTGGATGCTCTATTGAATGAGCATAATGAATTGTTGAAAATATTCAAATCCCACATGCACAAATTAGAAAGCGATAATCACGCTATTGTTATTAATCCTGATAAAACACATTCGTAGATTCAATGCACCTGTTGCTGACGACGTTGCTGGAATCATGGTTGGCGATCGTACAGGTGCACGAGAAATTGTTATTCGTAGGAGAAATAATAATCTTCAGTTCATTGCTGATACACACCGTTCATATGACGCTCTCCAATATCCGCTAATCTTCTGGAAGGAACAAGACGGATATAGCATAAATATTAAACAACGAGATCCCATATCAGGTACTTCATTTATTATGAATTTGATTATTACACTTTTAACAAAACAATTAAATTATTAAACGCAATTAACTTAAATTAATATTTATGAATATATTATTACAGGAGCCGAAACAAACAAGAACGTTAGCTCGAAGGATTATTATGCGTATAGATTGATGATTAGACGCGGGCTGGATAACGTCATTCTACGATTTCGAGAGCTTTGTCAACAATTCATGGTCGACATGTACGCAAAGATAGAAGACGAACGACTACGATACTTACGATATAATCAACTCAAGCTACGTGTGGAAGAGTACATTCACTTGCGAGACGCTATTGTCAACAACGCCGACGCCGCCGAAAATGGTAACTCTGTCATTCTACCATCATCGTACGTAGGCAGTCCACGTCATATGCAAGAGTATATACAGGATGCTCTGACTTTCGTGCGCGAATATGGGCGACCGTGTTTATTTATCACGTTCACATGTAATCCAAAATCTCGAGTGGCTTGCAGAAAGAGCAATGTTAGCTGCAAAAAATGTGGACGTTGACATTTTAAATCTGAAGATACAACAGTTATTGCCAGGGGACTTGGTATCGTATAAATCTATTGATACAGTTTGCGATGACACTGAAGCTGTAAATTTTCCAACAGAGTTTCTGAACTCACTAGATTTGCCAGGCATGCCACCACATAACTTACAATTGAAGGTTGGATCTCCAATTATTTTGCTTCGTAATTTGAACCCGCCACGGCTATGCAACGGTACGCGATTAGTCATTAAAAAATTAATGAAAAACGTTATCAAAGGCACCATTTTAAATGGCAAGTTTTGAGGTGAAAGTATATTGATACCACGAATACCTATTATACCCACAGATGTGCCAATTCAATTTAAGCGTATTCAATTTCCGATTAGATTGGCATTTGCAATGACTATTAATAAATCCCAAGACCAAACAATGTCTGTTTGTGGCTTAGATTTGAGCACACCATGTTTTTCACACGGGCAATTATAAGTGGCATGCTCTCGAGTGAGTAAACCATCAAGTTTGTTTGTATTAGCTAAAGACGGGCTAACAAAAAATATTGTTCACGCTGCAGCATTAAGAGATTAATATTATGTAATTAATTAATTATATAAATAATTATTACTTTTAGTAAATTAAAACAATTAATGTTTGGTGTTTTGTTATTTTTAAACAACATTCCCTCATCGTTCACAGCGCTCCAGGCCTTTTTCACTCATATTCCACATCCTTATACACTTCCAATAAGTTAGTAATTTTTTTTCTACACTAGAAATTCTCTAGAAATTATTCACATGGCAAAACAACGTTTGCCGGGTCAGCTAGTATATATATATATATATATATATATATATATATATATATATATATATATATATATATATATATATACACGCATGTAAATATATTTAGTATATCTATGACTATCTGCTTGTGCTCCCCGAAAAATTATTGGCATGGTATAGAAAAACCTCGGGCTTTTTTTATCTACTGATAAACTCAATGAATTTTTTTTTATACATTGTTTAATTTCTGTTTCGTTGAATTTTATTTCAATATTAAAGTTATGATTTTGTTCTTTCGGATGTGATATTTAGCTTAAACAAAATAAATCAATATTTACAGAAATTTTATTCACTGAAAATGAATGAATAGCTTTTTTGGACTTGGTCAACATTTGCTGTAAATCAAATCGTTGATGTTGAAGAATAAATTTCGTTTGATGGTTTTATTTTTGTGTTCGTTTGATACAAGCTTTGAAAAAATATGCAAAAAATTTTTTTTTAATTTGGCCGTTTTCAATAGAATTATTGAAAAAACTGTTCATTCAAAAATGTGTCAGAAATTTTTATTTATAGTCCAATGTAATAGCATATTATATAACTGAGTCGAAAGGGTTTTCGTCTGTGAGGTTGGCGCAACGAGCAGAACGTGTGTGTCCATACACGAGTGCCGAAACTAACGTAATTAACATAAAATTTCACACAATATCGTAAAAAAATTGAATGGTCGTATTGTAATACGAAAATAAGTAAATGATTATATTTATCAGTGAAAGGTGTCTATTTTCAACAGAGTAAAAATAGTAAAAATGTCAGTGTTTCTTCGACAATAACATATGAGCATTTGTTATTTGATCACGATATTGTGCAAAATATTCACACGGGTCAGCTGATATTTATTTTTTTTTAATTCCAATAATACATTCTTCAGATGATGGAATTTTCTCAACCACATAAAAGTCTATATCTTAACAAAAATTAGAATTTACATATAACGAATATTGTTCTGAAGTTAAAACTTTCTGCGGAAGTAATTTTCAACTTCGAAAATAAATCAAGTCTACAAGCCCCAGTTTAAAATTTTATAAGACTATGAGTAGACAATAGAAAAATAAAATCAATTCTAAACTTCTCGACCTTCAAGTCGTTTGTCATTGTCGTCGGGATTACATATGTATATCACCATAACAATTTAGAAATTCTCTCTTCTGACGTAAATAAGATTTGTAACTGGACCATAAGATCGTTTCATAAATTTAATATTAAAAAAGTCAGGTCATCGTGGAATATTTTAATTTTCCGATCAATATTCGGTTTTATTTCAAAATTCAAAATTTTTTTTAGCAAACTAGAGTTTGAAAGAACATAAATTATAACGGAACATATAACGTTCTCATGAAAAAAAATTAATGATAATAAAATTAAGACATTTGATAATTATTAGGAGTTTTTTACCGCAAAAATTATTCACACAAAAAAATTCTACATGTAGAAATCGCAAAAAACTATGAATACAATTTTTTAAAAGTAAGCCCTAGTAGAAATGATCAATTTTTGACTCGATTAAATCTAGTATCTAGCTAGCGATCATATCTAGTAACTGGCAAGCAATCAAATCCAGTAACTGGTTAGCGAAACTAGGTAAAAACTAGAAATTTCGCCACCTACAACTAAATCGTAAACTTGGTCACACTGATGTTCTACTTATACTAGTGTGTGTATGTTTTTTTTTTTCACTTTAACCTGTAAGTTGAGGTATCTATTAAACATTAAGAAATAATGTAAATAATAAAAAAAAAATTAAGAAAACGGTTGACCCTGAAGGCCATCCCTGCAACTTCCCGCCAATTCTATACCTAAACGCTTGAAATTGCACTTATGACGTTTTAGAGCTCTTCGAGCTCATAAATACAATTTGTGTATTATTTTGAGCTCTTCGAGCTCAAAAAAATAGCTTTTGTATGCTTTTGAGCTCTTCGAGCTCAAAAGTTTGATAGAAGTTTGATAAAACACTATTTTTTTAATTTTCAAATCGCAATAACTTTTGAATGAATGAACCGCTTTTCACGCGGTTGGTGGCATTCGACGCAGTTTTTTTAAGCTTCATGAAAAATCTTTAAGTTTATATTGACAGAGTGGAAAACTTCGGAGTAATTCCGAAAAAACGCTTTTTTCGGTTTTCTTTCGTCAATGATCTCATGAACGAATCATCCGATTTTGACCGGACTGGCGGCGATCGACGTGGTTTTTTTATGTTAAGAGCTGATTAGTTTTTGAAATTGATCGGTAAAGCTGTTTAAAAGTTATTCCAAAAAAACCACTTTTAAAAAAATTTTTTTTTGTAGTTTTTTTGCGATTTCTCAAAATCTACCAGTCCGAATCGTTCCAAAGTATATACAAAATCTAAGTTTGGTCAAGCTCTTTCGAATGGCACCAACCGCGATCAAATCGGTCAAGCCGTTCAAAAGTTATGGAAGGTTTACATACATACATACATACATACACATACACACACACACACACACACACACACACACACACACACACACACACACACACACACACACACACACACACACACACACACATACAGACATACAGACACCATCGCGGGAATAGTCAGGGAAGCTTCCTAGGACCTCGAAACGTCGAGATTCGATGAAAACTCGATTTTCGTAAAACAGGGTGAAAACAATAACTTCCCGATTTTTGAAAATTCCGATTTTCTTAGCGGGAAGTTAAAAATTGTGTATTTCAATTATAACGGGGTTTTGCCTGACCCAGGGATTTACCAAGCCAGGCTCACCGTTTATATTGGAAATTTTTGGCTTACTAAAAAAAAGAATTATTATTAAAAAAAGGGCGCCAGGAGAATGATCTCCAATTAATTACTACTGCGACTTCGGCTAGCTCTTACCTCTTTCTCAGGGTGGCGGGCCATGCTGAAATACTCGTCGTTAAAAAATAGGACAGCAAACTAAAAGAAAATTCTTAAAATTACTCGAAATAAGTTCAGAAGAATTTAACAGAAAAAAATAACAATTTATTTAACAAAATATACGTCGGAGGTCGATATTAACTTTTAACAAAATTATTAAAACGTCGTAACTTAACGTTTCTCTTAATTTTAAACCAAATTTAAAACGTCGTCACCTCAATTTTATTTCTCACACTCGCATTCATACATCGGCAATCACAATATGTAATAACAGCATTACAAAAAAAAATAATCGTAAAGCGTTGAATCCTCGCGTATTATTTTGTTAATCAAAATATTTTACAAAATTACAACGTGGACTCGAAACGCTGGATTCAACACTGAACAAGAACGTCGGCTTACCAAGCAATTGAGCGTCGTCCTTATCGTAGCAGCTCGGAAAAGCTTCATGCGGTCGACTCGATAAATAAATTATTAAAAAAAAAATAAATATTTCAATACAATTTATCAATTAATTTCAAGTGAACAAAATCGCGACAATACTTCGAAATTAATTTTAGGTTGCGGAGCGCGCAAAAGCGCGTCCGAATCCGTCACCAGTCCAGCCTCGTATCCTCGTCTTCATTTCCATTGGAATTGATCCCCGTCGATAGTTGATCTAGGTCCGTATAACAGTCAACGGACCTCCACGACGATCTTTAGTCACCTCTGCTCCTGCAGTACACCCTGTTGAAAAACTCCAATAAGATCCCATCAAAAGCGACAAAAGCCACTTAGAAACCAATAAAACTTATGGGTTTCTAAGTGGCTTTTGTCGCTTTTGATGGGATCCTATTGGAAATTTTAAACAGGGCAGTCAACACTCTCTGTATTTGACTCGCCCGTACAGGACCATTCTCTGCATTTGACTCGTCCTTGTCCATAAGAGCTGTGTAAAATCGTCAAATACAGAGGAAGAATGTGGTCAAATACAGAGAGCGGTCAAATACAGAGAGGTCCAATACAGAGAGCGTCGACTGTACTGACTAACCAACTGTCATCGATGGTGATCGTCGTATTGGAACGTGCGGCAATGCAGCGTCGATTGTCCTCAGACCTCTCGGGTGCTTACGCCGCTCGGTGCCTCACTCGCTTCGGTACTCGCTTATTATCATCGTAGCTCTATCCTTGTCGCTCCAATGCATAGCCTCGTACTCGCTCTGACTCCCTCTGTCTTCGTTACTCGTCCAGCGTTACGTATTTATACAAAATAATTCATAAAAATTAGTAAAATTTTCATTCATTCACACATAACATTCACGACGTTGGATTCGAGCCTGGAAGGCTATAATACCCCAAGTATTGGGTGTCGAATAAAAATCTATCACGTTACACAATATAAAAATAATCTGTTATATATTTGAAAAAATAGATAAAATAAAAAAAATCGACATAATAACCAAATTACGGTTGTAGGCATCAATCAAAACAAATACTCCAGACTGACATCGAGATAAATTATTAAAAATTTTATAATTATTCCGTTTATTAATTACTACTATTTTTATTATTATTATTACTATAATTTTGAATTGTAACAAACTTATCCACATTTAATTTTAAATAACCTCAAATCCTACAAGTGTCGCAATGTTTTATTTGATGTCTAGTAAAACTGGCCAGTAACTAGACAGTTACTGGATATTATACTAGCCAGTTCCTAGCTTAAGTCTAGTTAATCTAGTCAGTTATTGGCCAAATACTTGATTGCATTTCTACTACACTGATAAAAAAATTGACTTGACTCAAGAGCCAAACTCTTGAACCAAGAATTCCATATTGAAGAAAATGATTTTCTTGAGTCAAGAGAATAAATTCTTGAAACAAGAAAATTTTCTTAGACCAAGAATAATTGCTTAGCTCAAGAATTTATTCTCTTGATTCAAGAAAATCATTTTCTTCAAAATGGTATTCTTGGTTCAAGAGTTTGGCTCTTGAATCAAGTCAATTTTTTTATCAGTGTAAGGAGTTTTTCCAACTATTTTACTTGTTAATATGACTAAAATTAAAAAATTTTCAAGTGTCTATTGATATACGTGCAATAAAAATTTTACAACAAAATTGATGTTTGTATTTTTTATGAGATTGTAAAGAAAGCTTCTGAGCGTTTCATGGATAATTCAACAAATGTAAATCCAATTATTACTTTATTCTTCGAAACAACATGAACATTCTTTTTGGAAACGTTATTTTTGTCACCGATAAAAATATTAATGTTATACAACAAGAACTCAGTAATACTCAAAGTAATAAAAGTAACATATTAGCAAAGAACATTATTTTATTGTCGTAATATTCCATGAACAGTACCATTATCATAATAAATGTGTTTGTACGGTGTGACAGAATAAACACATTTATAGTGACTCGATAGCGCCATAAAACATATATAATGAAATCATATCGTTCAGTTTGTCTCTCCCTAGAGTGCGCTGGTCTCTCGAGACAAAAATTTACCAAGAGTCGTTCATAAATTCAATCGATTGACAGATGTTTCACGTTTGTGACTCTACATCTAGTCTAGAACATGTAATATGCTACGTGTTCGCTAATAATTTTTTCGAGTAAGATTAAGCAATAATTAATAGTTAATTACAGTGGCAATTGATTTTGATTTTGATTTTTTTGACTAGTTTATTATATTATACACTGATTTTCTCTAGCAACGAGTCACTCAAAAATTATAAGAGCATTTAATGAGTTTTTTATTTTTCAATGTTTCGAAAAAAATTCGTACATGAAATATTATAAAAAAGCCCGACGTTATTGAAAAATTTATAACCGATTATTTTTTTCCATCTCTCATCTACATCACATCCATCAAGTTCATATTTTACTCACAACTCGTACAACCTACAGCTGATTGATTTTTTATAAAATAAATATGTCTCGTGCATCGTTTTTATAGTGACAGTAAAAATGTGTACTTTTTTTTTTTTAAGCTGGATAAGATAAATTGTAGTGTTTTTTTTATCGATAAAACTTTAATTTACATTTTAAAAAAAAAGTTTGTCAAGATTTACTGAATTTAATAACTTGATATAGCACTTTTTAAATATTTGACATAGTTCCTCGAGTAGCTCGATCAACTTCTTCAAGTATTTGACCAACTGACGTCTTTTAAAGTTCAAGTATTTCTATTAAAACTTTAATTGATAAAAAATCTAATGATAAAAATCATCTGAAGGCAAACTATCACAAATTTTTCCTGGTAATTATTTACTATACCAATAAAATTAATAGATAAAAAGATAAATGGATTTTACTTTTATGAAACTAAATAATTTTTTAAACGTTTATCAATAAATTAAGCTCAGTATATTTTCCAATAAAATACTTTAACATTCTGTATTAATGTATCCGTCAGTATGCTTACCAAATTTATATACAACCTAATTGAAATTAAAGTATACGATAAATTTCTCGAACGTTCTATGGTATTGAATTCGCCGGAAATAATTTAATTTTTGGCTAGAAAATAATCTTTTGAAGAACCGCCAAATTCCAACATAGTACATATGCCTAAGTCTTTTATGTATGTCTCTTGTCTCTGTGCATGTTTTTCGCTCGAATTTATCACCTAAGTCTAACAAGTTTCGGGCGCGTAGCCAATTAAGTACATTCGCTAATACTTTTAATAAGATAAAAATAATCATTATTATTTTGTTAGTTAATTAAAAATTCAATTAACAAAATAAAACTTCCAAGTACGGATAGTTTCTAGATAATTTTCCTACGTGTTGTATAGTTTTATAATCACATAAATTCCTGATTACATGCTATTTTACCGAAGAAAAAATTAACGCTCTTTTTTGTCATTTTCTCGGTTAATTTACGTCACTGAATTTTGATTGAGCTTAATTGGAAACAAAACAAAATCTAGATGTTCAATTACCGACAAATAGAAAGTGTCACTGGCATTCATAATAATATATTATTAAGTGGTATCTATCAATAACTGGGACGGCTTGATTTGAAGTGACAGAAACGGAAACACTTAAATAGATAAAGCCAGTTGCCTGTCTATTACTTATGCATCTAATCTACTTCAAGTCACTTTAACTAACAGTTAAATTACAACATTTGATGATAGCATTGAATAGTGACTTATATTTGAGATTAAATTATTAAATTCCTTTAAAATATCAAATTAGTATTGAAATCTTTTTTTGATGATTCTAATTTTCATAGAACATAAAATAGTTTTAATCATTTTTAACTTCCCGCTAAGGAAATTGAAAATTTTCAAAAATCGGGAAGTTATTGGTTTTACCCCGTTTTTCGAAAATCGAGTTTTCATCAGATCTCGACGTTTTGAGGTCCTAGGAAGCTTCCTTGACTATTCCTGCGAGGGTGTCACTATGTCTGTATGTGTGTGTGTCTGTGTGTGTGTGTGTGTGTGTGTGTGTGTGTGTGTGTGTGTATGTGTAAGTATGTAAACCTCTTATAACTTTTGAACGGTTAAACCGATTTGATCGCGGTTGGTGCCATTCGAAAGGGCTTGGCCAAACTTAGATTTTGAATACAATTTGGACTGATTCGGACCGATGGATTTCGAAAAATCTAAAAAAAAGTTGTAAAAACAATTTTTTTTAAAGTCGTTTTTTTGAAATAACTTCTAAACGGCTTTATCAATCAACTCCAAAAACTAATCAGCTCTTAACATAAAAAAGACCACGTCGATCGCCGCCAGCCCGGTCAAAATCGGTTGATTCGTTCGTGAGTTATCGTTGTCGAAAAAAAAACCGAAAAAAATGTTTTTTCGGAATTACATCGAAATTCCTACTTCGATCGATTAAAATTTGAAAATTTTTTATGAGGCTTAAAAAACTGCGTAGAATGCCGCCAACCACGTAAAAATCGGTTCATTCATTCAAAAGTTATTGCGGTTTGAAAATTCAAAAAATAGTGTTCTATGAAATTTCTATCAGACTTTTGAGCTCAAAGAGCTCAAAAGCATAGAAAAGGTATCTTTTTGAGCTTGGAGAGCTCAAAACAACACATAGATTGTATTTTTGAGCTCGAAGAGCTCAAAAACTTCGTAGGTGCAATTTTAAGCGCCTAGATATTAACGGAATTAGCGGGAAGTTGCAGGGATGGTCTTTAGGGTCAACCGTTTTCCTAATTTTTTTATTGGCATTTAGAATTAACCAATTCTCGGTTGTTATAGTTTGGTAAAATTGAGACAGTAGATAATTAAATTAAATTTGAAATTAATATTTCATCACTTGCTGCATTAAATATTTGAAGAATAGTTGAATAAATTATTTTTGACGGAGGTAGTTTATTGATATTGATAGAAAGCCATAAAAAAGTAAAGAGTGAAGGGTATTAATGTTGAGAAATAACTGATGGTTAGATGGTTATTCAGCTTGTCAAAGTTTGGCTATGAAATATATTTACAAAGTTTCTTCATTTATGACAATTTGTTTTCACGTGTAGATTAATAACTCTAATCTGGTCCAACTGGGAGTTATATAACACAATAACACGCTGGGTTCTGGTACTATTGACTGTATTGTAGCCAGTGTATCTCCGTTTGGTGTGCTGGAAACAACATGCATGTTGTGTTATTCCAGGTGGAATCGTTCTGCAATATATCGGTTGCTTTTGCATACGAAGATATAATACACAAACACCCTCAGAACGGTCGTTGAGATAATTACTGTGAGATTTAAATCATCGTAGTCTAGGAAAAAAAATATAATCGATTCTTCACAAAAATGTTTTATGTTCTGAGGTCTGACAATACGACATTATTTAATCAATTTATTTTATTAATAACTAAATGAGACATGTTAAAATATCTTCCATTAATAAATATTAATATTTACTCATTTCTATACTACAATGTAATTATTTGTTTTTTATTATAATATCAGGCGAAATATTATGTTAATTACATTTATTCATGTATAAATTAAATGGATGAAGTTTGTGGCACTTGTGTGTGTGCACACACGCTTTGCTCATTGCGCCAACCTTCTCAAAGCCGAAATTCCCAATTACACACGGAAAAATATTAACTATTACTGCAACAGGAGGCAGTCATGTCGATTGACATTAAAATTTTGGCTCAATTTTTTTTGTATAGTACCTTGTACTGATCTTAAAAGATCCTGAAATTTTTAGAACTGTGTGTTTTTTTTTAAATATGAATTTTTGAATTTCAAAAAAAAATTTTTTCTTGTTTTTTGCAACTTTTAAATAAGGTAAAGTTATGCAGATACATAGTATTGTAATTTTGAGAATTAAAAAATTAAATACACGACGTGGAAATATTAAATAATAAAATAATTTTAACTTTTTTTTATTTTTTTGAAGTAATCTTAAAGTCAGGCTTAACGCATGAAATAATTGTTATTCGTCGTTTTTTTACTTCATTTAAATTTTTCGACGCCATTTATCGTCTTTTAAAGATAGAAATGATTTGAAATTTGAGATTGAGCAACATTAATGTGCAGAAATTTGTAAGTAAACAAGTATTCGAAAAAAACAAAACAAAATTGATATTCTCATCACATTATTTCTGATTTTTATTGGAAATTTATATCTGTTTGAGTTATTTGTCGTTAAAAACTGTCATAGAAGTGAAGAAACGGACAAAATATATCATGCGTTAAAAAAAATAAGAAACTATATCATGTGTTAAGCCTGACTTTAAAATTACTCCAAAAAAATAAAAAAAAATTGAAATTAATTTATTATTTAATATTTCCACGTCGTGCATTTAATTTTTTAATGCTCAAAATTACAATACTATGTACCTGCATAACTTTACATTATTTAAAAGTTGCAAAAAACAAGAAAAAAATTTTTTTTTGAAGTTCCAAAATTCATGTTTAAAAAAAAACACACACAGTTCTAAAAATTTCAGGGTCTTTTAATATCAGTACAAGGTACTGTACAAAAAAAATTGAGCCAAAATTTTAATGTCAATCGACATTTTTGACGATTTTCAAAAATTTTAAATTTGACAAATTTGGCATTTTTCAAAATTTTTTTCCAAAATATTTTTTTTTCAATAGCCCCTAGTGTCCCCTTTCAAACAAATGAAAGGCAATTCCCGTATCTATAATAGCGTTCGAGATATTCCAAAAACAAAATTGAAAAAATGAAAAAATAGCGAAATTTTGAATTTGTATATCTTTTGAATAAAATTTTTTAATTTCTTTTCCTCTGGCAGAAGTTCGTCATATGATAAAAGAAAATTTCTGACCAAAATTTATCCAAATCAAAAGGGGTCAATTCCAACTGTAGGTCAATTTGACATGGAATAACCCAACTATATTTTACTATTAAGTCGCAATCACAGTAGTAATCCTGTTGCTGCAACAGGACTTTATCTTGTTGCTGCAACATAGCTGCCTCCTGTTGCAGCTACAGGAAAATCCTGTTGCTGTAACAGGATTTTTTCCTGTTGCTGTAACAGGATTTTTTCCTGTTGCTGCAACAGGAGGCAGTCATGTTGCAGCTGCAGAAAAATTCTGTTGCTGCAACAGGATTTTTTCCTGTTGCTGCAACATGACTACCTCCTGTTGCAGCAACAGTTAATTTTTTTTTGTGCATGATATACGAGTACGTTGAATAGTGAACAACAATTTATATCACACATAGATAGCACCTTCTAAGCCTTTCACGTTTTTTAATGCATTGTGAACAGACAGAGCTAAATTTTTATTAGTAATAAAATTTTTTTAGCAATTTTCTAACAAAATTTTTTCAATTTTTTGCATACTAGCAGGACCCGTGCGAATAATTCTAATGATAATAATAATATACATAGATCCATATTTTTTTGTATCAAATCAAAGCATTGCCACATGATAAGTATTTTGTATTCAGATTAAACTCGATCGACCATTAATATCTATATATATTTTGTTATTTTGTTATTTTTATATTCCCTCATCGTTCACAGCGCTCCATGCTTATTTCACGCATATACCACATTCTTACATACATACAATATACACATTCTAACATACATACATACTTACAATAAGTAAGCTATTTTTTGTCTACACTAGAAATTACTAGGAAATTATTTATATGGCAAAACAACGTTTGCCGGGTCAGCTAGTATATATATAATTTTTTTAATTTATTGTGTAGTAAAAATAAAACCAATTATAAATTAACTAATTATATTGATAGAAAGTACAAGCAGTTATCTTTAAAATGATATCAAGTATGTGAACAATAAGTTCGTAACCTTCGAGCTTATCATATCAATATATATGATATATTTTTTGTAAATAACGAAAAAAATAAACTTTAACATGGTATTTAAAGTTCTAAGTCTGGTAGAGAATTTCAAGAGATCGAGCCGTTACACACAAAAATACCTTTGAAAAATAACACATGTGATAGATCATCTATGTTCAGCTTTATAATTAACTTCCATTGAAGTTCTTGTAATAAAATCTTCTTTGAGTTCGAGAAACGAAACTTCATAAAGCAAACTGAAGAGTAATAGAGAGACATGCTTCACAAAAAAACCAAAAAAGAAAACTCTCATAGACTGTAAAAGAATCCTTATGCTGTTTTTCTCGAATCATTTCCACTGGCCAATAAATCTCGATTGTGGCAAAATGCATCCTACGAATGCCTCTAAGTACATCCGGATATAAAGAGTATACGGTTACTTTCAAACAAAGTGAAATATTGAATCGAAAGTACACAAAAGTCCATTGAATAAAACGAAACCAGCAATATTTTTTTTACGAATGACTTGATCCAAGTTGTTTTTGTTCTCTCTCGCATTCCAGTAATGTTGTTTCACCATTTATATTGTTATTATAAGGTAATTTGAGGGAAAAATAAATAAAATAAAGGAGCGAAAAATGAAATAAAATAGCTATAAAATATAAACAAGTGGAAAGATCAATAAAAGATAAAGGATAACAGCTGAAATTACTTCAACTGGAATCAGTAAGTTCTCAGAGATTCTTCCGATTGAATAACCAGCCAACTGCCCTTCTCTTTCACTCTCGAATGCCTTTTAGAAACTTATACTCAACTCGGCCAAGTACTGGGAGTAGTTTCATGACAAGTACTAGCTCCAACGTGAAACTCACTCTTCACTCTTCACTCTTCCGTATATCTGTACATCAAATTTAGTTATCGGTAGCGCACCATTCAGACACAGTTGATTGGTTTTTGCCTTCCATTAAATTTAACTTCTCATGGTTAGACCTTTGTGATCATTGAACATCAGTTACACTGTGAAAATTTGACTATTAGGATTAAGACTCACCATTTTTTTTCGTTGATAATAAAAAATTTATTTTGTCAAAATTTACGATCTGTTGACGATTTTGTACCGATTATCAAGCTATAATACAATGTAATAACATAATTAGACATCGAAATATCGGCCCTCGGCCGAAGTTAAAACACATTTTTGATTTTAAATAGTCGAATTTCTGAGTTTAAAATTTCTACTAAGGGTCAAAATTTTTATTTTAATGTCAGAAAAAAGCAGTCAAAATTTTAAAGCAATTCAATTATTTTTCAGCTAACTACACCATTTGTGTAAAATGACGTAATTAAGTATTGTTGTAATTATTATTTTTCAATAGCCATTTTTAATGGTGATTTTCAGGAAAATATGGGTAATATGGGTAAAGGATTAAAAAGAAAGGGAAGTCCTACACAGTGAGAATTTTTAATAATCGAAAAAATAACTCGGGAAGCCTAGACCAGGAATCGAACCCGGAACTTTTTGGTTAAGAGCCAAAAACTCTTCCAATTAAGCTATTATCCCAGTTTACTCAATAACTCATGAACTATTGGTCAGATGGAGATAAAAATAAAGAATTATAGCTTTTTAAAGCTCTAAATTTAACCTGCTGACACTGAAAACGTCAAACTGAATTTAACAGACATATATAAGAATTTAAAAAATTTTTATAATTATTAAATTATAAAACGAAAAAATTCACCAAAGTAATTCTACAAGTAAAAGTTTTTAAAAATTATAAGTATGTATATTTTGGAATATTTTTTTTATATAATAATAGATTTGTTATAAAAATTCTGAAAATTGTCAGGTGTCTGCTAAGTTCAGTATAATTTTGGTTATCATTTTTAATATTGCCTACATATTATAAACAATTCAAGAGTGACGTTTTTTTTACAGCCTTATATTATCCTACACTATACCCAAAACTCCCTAAAATTTTTCTTTTTTTGGACCTCCTGTTAGTTTGACGAGTATACGATGGAAATTGTCTAATTTCTGTGGACTATTGTTTGATTCTAGAATAAATAATTTTTTTTCTTTATTTTTTTTTATTCAATAATTCAATTTCTTGAACTAACTCCAACTAAATAGCTCAAAGCAAACGTGAAATTTTGAAAATAATTTTTTCTTTGAATTAAGTAATTTTTTCCAGTAAACTTTTTAGCAGACTTATCTTTAAAGTTTCCAAAAGCAGTTTATTATCAATTTTTAACATTGATTAATCTTTATTAAATTAATCAAAATAATTTAATTGAATATAGTATAGTTTATTACCCACTATTTAATAAACGGCTGACATGCTTAAAATTTTCTTGGTTTATTTAACCCTTTTCCCATAAAGACGTAGTTATACATTTTGTTTAAATTTATATCTCAGGCAATTTATTCTTTGAGAAGAAAAACAAAGTAAAGTTTGAGTAGACGAGAGTTTATGTAAAAAAACAAAATAAATTTGAAAATAACGGGGAAAGAAATTTCATATTGTATTTAGGTAAAGTCTCCGAAGACTAGCTTCAATCTCAGCCCGACAACGTTACTCTGTTACTCTAGCAATACATGCGGATATACGAGTAGGTATAATGTATGTGTGTTTATATTATATAGTCAGACGTGTGTAAGAAGTATGTGTGGGTGTGTTATGTAGCCAATTTCGGTTATAAGATAGCACGGCGATGGTGTGTAGTGATGGCTCAGCCGGGTAGGTAAAGCTTACGGGGAGAACAAGAGTATAGAGCCGGGCTCTTTATTCTCTGGTGAAATTGACAGGGAAATGGATGTACCGCGATATCCTAGCTGAGTTTATGTGTATATCCCGGGTGTTTCTACTAACGACGCATCAGAGACAACAATATACCATACACTGTATACATAACAGTATACAATATACAATATACGATGTACGATAGACAATTTATTGTGTACATGTCCTGTGTGTGTATTTACTTACACCCTCTGTTTCTCTCTTTATTTTCCAGCACTTTCAGAGGGTCCCATGTTTGCTGAGCCCATTCCAAATGTGACTGTTGCTGTCGGGAGGGACGCTAGTTTACCTTGTGTTATCAACAATCTCGGGACTTTCAAGGTTAGTACATACAATTAACATTAGCATCTATCACAAGGACTATACTATTAAGAGTGATCATAAGTCCATGGTTGTTTGTTGTTACAATCATAATTACGGATTTAACGGGGTTAAATACTCAAATTGATGATACTGAAATTAGCAGATGTATGACTAAGTTTTAGAATTGTACTCAACAAAAGAATTATTATAAATTCAATTTAGGAAATTTGTGATGCTATTTCGATGAAATATTTTTTCAGTAATAATTTATTTCTTAAATAAATCTAAAAATTTTTAAATGTCTGCTGATTTCACTCACAAAAATCGGCTGATCATTTTTAAAGCAAAAGAGTATTTATAAAAATAATTTTTCTGGTAGTAAATGTCAAAGATGTCCATGAAAATATCACAAAAACCGGCGGATCATAAAGATAAGCTTTAAATCGATATGTAACTTTGTATAATAACTCTCGGTTTCATTTAAAATAAATCCAGATGTAAATTGAAAATTTTTCTATTAAAATCGAGATGATCCACCGCTTTGGAAACTGATACGTATATTTAATGTAAAATTTAGTAAAAGGTAAACGATAAATAACAGTATTCATGTCTATTCTATAAATGTTACATTTAACTTTTTTAATTAATCAGTTTCTTTGAAAAGAAAAAATTGAAAAATGGTTGGTCCTGCAGGTCGTCCCATCAACTTTCCGCTCTGTTGAGTTCGAAACGAATCGAAATAAATAAATTTGCAAACAATTGTTTTCTCCAAGCTGTAAATTGTTATATAAATTTTTATTCTTAATATGCTCATCAGTATGTGAAAATTTGAAATTGATGAAAATCTGGGGGAAAATAATAAATTTTCAATTTTTTACACACCTCATAACGCGAAGCTGTATTTTCAACTAGTCAAAGTCGAAAAATTTTTTGAACTTTAAATGTCTTTATTATATTCATATTTCACTTATTAGGCAATGAGACGTAAATGATATTTATTTGGTCAGTTTTTTTTTCACCGCTTAAATTTAAAAGTAAATAAACCAATTAATTCTTTTTCTTAATAATTAAATGAGCGTTATGAGACGTACATTATTGGATTTTCGAAACTTTTTAGTATTGCGTTTATTTCGGCCTTTTAATCGATAAACCTAATAAAATGTTATTCGAGTGAAAATTATATATTACTGAAATTTCAAGACCGTCTCTCAGTTAAACTCATAATTTTTTATAACCATTGATTGCCATAACTGGACGTTAAAAAAGTGAATGAAGATAGAACGCAGAATGCTAATCTTCAATTAATACCTTGATTGGCTTTTAACAAGATTAAAGATAAGGAAAAAAGATTCTTAGGTTGGAATGATATAAAAACGCTGATATGGAATATTAGGTAGAGGTATCATTAAAAAACTTGAGATAATTTTAAGGTGAAAGCGAATTTTCTTTATCTGTTTACCTCAGCCACCCTTGAGAAAAGAATAATATAATCCGTTCTTCCACATGGTCGAGTCATGTCGATCGCGGAGGTCGTTACCTCTACTCTACTCGTGAAGAGAATCCCTTGCTCGGCATTGTGCAATGGACTATTGGAAACGCATCACCGGCATCACCCACGCTGATGTTGTTCGTTCCTATCGTTTCTATCCTATTCCGTGGCATCTATATACATATGAATATGTCTATACCTATATGTTGATATTGGATGAAGGCGACACAGGCGTATCGAATGGATAATGCGTACCAGTTTTGTTCAATAGTGCAAACCAACGACATGAGAACAATTCAGTGGAATTCCGACTGTGAAAAAATCCCTAGTGTCTATTATCTCATGCTCTGCTTTGTCTCTTCATTTTTGTTGTTCACGATTTAAAAAATGACGTCCGCACTAATATTTAACTATTAAATATATGGAAAGAAATTTTCTTCAAATTAAGGAACGTCATTAAAGCATATTTTTTCTAATAATATTCAACTAATTGCATCAAATTTTATTAGAATGATTATTGCATAAAAATGCAATAGAATTAACTGTAATTCAGTAAAAACTACACGGAAAGAACAAGATTACACTGGATAACACTCCAGATTATACTTAGTGACATCTGTGTTAATGAAAATAAATTTCAGATAGTAGCTAGTATAATCTAGATTATACTGAGTGATATCTGGATTATATTCAGTTTAATCTTTCATTCTCCCCATTAAAATCTCAGATTATACCGCATGAGATTCCACTGGATATAATCCAAGATTGTATCCTGTAGAATTTGGATTATACTCAGTAGAATCTTGGATTATACCCAGTGATATCTGCGCCATTTTCTTTCTAGCGCCTGCGCGTGAAGTGCTGTTTACAATTTATGAATTTTAATCAATCATCAGTGTATATTGAACATTAAAAAAATATAATTCGTGCATAAATTACTGTGTGAATATTTATATTTTGTGCTATGTAACAATATGTTTTATAGCCGTTATAATTATTAAAATTACAAGATATGTAAAAATAGTGTACAATACGTATGTTTCTACGTTCAGATTTGACAATAAGATCTAACCTATTGACAATAAGATCTAATCACAGTCATATGATAATGCTAAGTGCGCAGGCGCTAGAAAAAAAATCGCGGAGATATCACTGGGTATAATCCAAGATTCTACTGAGTATAATCCAAATTCTACAGGACACAATCTCAGATTATATCCAATGAAATCTTACGTGGTATAATCTGAGATTTTACTGGAGGAAATAGGAGATTACGATGAGTATAATCCAGATATCACTCAGTATAATCTGGATTATACTAGCTACTATTTGAAATTTTTCTTCACTACAGATGTCACAGTATAATCTGGAATGTTATCCAGTGTAATCTTGTTCTTTCCGTGTAATCACTGACATGTGTAATTTTTATACAGCAGATAAGTTTCGAGCGATTACAGCGCTGTTTGAAATTCGGTAGATAATAATGGTACTAATATTAGTTTTTAATATTAAAGTAGTGAAAAATAATTATTCATCTTATTGATTTTTCACGTTTCTTATTCTTTACAGGTTAACTATTCAGTAAAAATTAATGCTACTATTTTATGTTTTTTACATTGTATTGAGAATAATTATTAAAAGAATTGTAATTAGATCAAAAATTGCAAAATATCTCTCGATTAAGTATTCAAATTAGTGGTTTTTATTTTGCACATATTTTTTTTCTATTTATGCAGTATGCACTTTTATAAAATACCAAATAGAAGTTTAACTTAAAAGTTTACCATCATTATATGACACAAGAGTCACATCTATCCATTATTCATATAAAAGTTTGCTCAACTTGGATATACACTCTAAGACACTTAACTTATCGTCACTTTTTTATAATATCGACTAACTCATTACCAAATTGTCAATAAATTTTTTATTTAGCGTTTATATAATGTCGATAAAATGCAAATTTAATAACAAATTATTATCGTTGTAAAGTTAAGAAAAATTTAATAAATTATTTATTTATTTAAAATTTCGTGACTCTGATCAGTATAAGGTATATTTTCATTTACCTGAAACAAATTTGATATAGCAAATATTTTTTTCGGTGTACAAAAAAATTTTTATTTTGAAGACTTCAAATTTCCAAAAATATTTTCTTCCATCAACATAAAACAATTCGAATTAAGAAAAATTCAAAAAAGTTATATTAATTTTTTTAAATCTCTAAGTACGCATTTTATAATTTTTAAACGAGTAACAACAATTTTTTTATTTTTATTCAATAAAAAAAATTTATCACTCTGCAAAATAAATTTTATTAATAATACGAATTAACTTTGTTTTGAAGTTAATTTCTCTTCCGGAGCGAGTAAGTCAATTATGTGTGTATTATTAAAGTAAAACCATAAAAATTTAATTTAAAAAATGAAGTCAATTAATTATTTACAATTAAAAATAAAGTTTTTTCAAGGATTCTGTGAGCAGTTTGGGGTTTTCAATTACGACACAGAGAAACCCATGCTCTATCATACGTCGAAGACGGGGTTGAGGCATTCTAGAGAAACCATACTAATTTAAACTAACTCTGTTCAGAACTCAATTAACCGGGAAATCTGATGAAAAGTTAGCTTTGTGTGTATCCTCTCTTTTCTATCAAACGAAAATTACATAAGTCTGGATCTGCTTTGCGGATTAAGGTTTTTCTAATCATGATTATGATCGCTATACTAACATCGTATCAATATTGATACATTGAATTTGAAAACAATCCTGAATCATGAATAATTTATGCTTTAATTTACATTTTGTTTTTAGCTCATGCTGCAACTATAAAAGTTTTCAATTATGAATAAAAAAAAGTTGGCTTACTGAGTTTTCGGTATTTTTAATCACAATAAACATAGTTTTTTTCGAGTTTCGATTATTGACTCACTTTAAATTCTCATGGATTTCTATTTTTGGAATATCTAACATTTAACGATATTCAAATGTACAAAACAAAATAAATAGATGAAAAATTTTTATCTAGCTCTAAAGTTGAATCTATTTATAACTACTCCGAAAACCGATCATAATAAATTAACTATCGCTGATAATCATACGAAATTTTAAAAAGGTACATATTTGAATTAAAACTTTTCAAATGATACCAATTTTAACTAAAAAAAAAGTCCATTTCATCAAATAAATACACCAGAAACATCATTTTTATTATTCCCTCAGTTATATAAATTGTTATTGTTTTTTATTTTTATTATAAAAAAATCTAAATTGATTGAACTTTTTCTGTTAAAATGAATAACAAATTTGAGATTACATTATGCAATTCAAAAGTAAAATATTGTAGTAAATAAATAAATAAGTTTGTAAAAAAAATCATAATAATAATACGCAAAGAAAAAATTTTCAAATGTGAAAATTATTCCATCAAGTGTTTGCTAAATTTAATAGTTATGTTTGCACAACGAGTAGCTCAAAGAAAATTTTATTGTTATGCTCCGGTACCTCGTTAATTACTTAATTAGTAAATGAAACTGAGTAATTGATGCTGTTAGAACAGTGGAATCGAATATTTCATGTGGATGAATTTGAATTATTATGTGATGTTATATAATTGTGAATGGAATTCACTATTAAATAAAAATTTATTTATTTCCTCTTGATGTAACAGCATAAAATTTTTCTGGTTCATTTTATGCAATAAAAATAACAATGACGACCATGATAAAACCAGGAATAAAAGATATGTAGCAATCTCTTTTACACAATGGCAAACAAGCTTGGAGGTAAAGTGAAGAGGATTTGGCCTTTGAATAGCTGCCAAATATTTCAATCGAGCAAGGAATATTCTCACTAGAGCTCGACTTCCGATTTTTGTGGAAACGCATGAGTCAATCATGCTTGACGTCCATTTTATTTCAACTATTTTTTTATATGCTAGGAATTTTTGGCAATCAGCTTTTCACTCGTTTTAAATCGATGTGTCAACTTTCTCTGGCTGTATGAGCTTTTTTATAGATCAGCAAGCATCAATTGATGCGGTCACTTTGTGTTTTAAAAATTATTTCACATTTTTGTTTATTAATTCACTTACTCTCTGATGGAAATTAAGTTACTTTCTTTTTTATTCATTTGTTACTCGTTTACTCGTTCGCTGATTCATCACAAGGTGTTTTTTTTAATTAGAATTAAATTTGAATTTAATTAACAACACGGGACTCAAGAATATTAGATTTTAAATCATGCACTTTTAAAAAAATTTATTGAGTTTTCAAAACCGTGACGAAAAATGTATGAGTTTATTTTTTTTATAAATTAATATAATGATTACAAACTAAAATGTTATTTTTAATTATATATTTAATTCAATAATTTTTTTTATGGATGATGTTAACCTATACAACTAATAATTTTTTTTATATTTTTACGATCCTGCTCAGAATAATAGAATAAACTTATAAAGTTATTGTATTATCACTTTTTGAGACTTTTACAAATTTAAAAAAGTTTGGAAAATCCAAAAGTGCACGCCTCATAACGCTCATTCATTTTTTAAGAGAAAAATAAATTGTGTAATTGATTAAAAATAAAAAAAAAATAATTAAGTAATTTCTTACAGAATATTTTTTATTTTTTTTTTAATATCAGCGCCCTTTTTTCTTGTCATATGTGCACGCAGTCTAAAAAAAATCTAGCTTGATCAAGTGGCGCCATAGTTTTCACGTGATAGATAAGAAAAATTAGTTTGTCTTTGTACGGTTATATCGTAGTGAATTTTAATAAAAATTCAATTTAAAAAAAAAAATATGCAAACTAGGCTATTGATATGAAATACAGACCCAGTTCATCGCACTCTTAAACTAATAATAAAAGTCCGGTCTTGAAATATCAATTTGTTCGGGAGTAATCGTTGGTACATCCAAAATGGGGTGACATCAGGACGTCCACATAAAATTTTTTTCAAAATAGCTACATGAAATGATTTTAGAAAGTAAAAGATGGTTTAATTTAAGTGTTTTCTCGGTGTACATCTACTTATATTATTGTATAAGTGTAATATGGTTGTGATAAAGGTATTTAAAGATCACAAAATTGCTTGACCTTGACGATTTGAGCATAAAGCACAACCTTACGCGCTTCGCGCTATGAGGCGTGCAAAATTAATCACAATCAAGCTTCTTAAAATCGGTAAAAAATAATGTCGTAAGATTTCATTAGTTAGATAGATCTATACAGGCCAAGCTAATAAAAGCGTGTTGATAAATTTTTGCACTGTACAATCATTACCTTAAACGAATTCTAGGTACTAACAAATAAATTCCTGGTCTTACAGAGATGATATAGTCTGGCAGACGAATTTAAAAAAATTTACCGTAATAACTGGAAATGAATCTAAAATTACCGTCATAATTGATAATACCCATGACTAATTGTTTATTGTACCTAGCGCTTAACGTCTGTTTCGTTTAAATAGCATTTTCGGACCCAAATGATCATTATAAAGTAATTTGGTAACAAATATATTCAATTCAATAGTTGGTGAAGTATTGTACGTCTCTTTAAATAAAATAACAATCATAACCTTTTATGTAGTAAATTGGTTTTCACGCCAATTCATTCTGTCTAGTAATATGTTGGTCAAGTACTGTAAATAAAAAATTTTCAGTCTCACCATCAGTCAAAACGATTTAATTTATTGTATTAGATCAATGTAATCCCATCCAAACTTGAAAACTAGTACGCAATGGAAATTATAAATTAATAATTATATAGGGGAAGGGGGGGGGCAAAATGGGCCCCTTAAGAAAAAGATGTTGATATCCTTCGTGTTTTTCTCTGGTTTTACTTTTTTTTAGTCCCTTGCTAAGTATTTGACCTCAATTTGCTCGGTTCATTAAAAATGAAAAATTGAAAATGTGGGGCAAAATGGGCCACCTTCAGAAAATTTTTATAATATAAGTTTTTCAGCTCGTTTTACTTTTTTTGGCCTTTTACTGAGTTTATGGTATTAATTTTTTTGTGTATATCGAAATTAAAATATTAAGAAAAGTGGGGTAAAACGGGCCCCCCAAAAAACTCAATATGTTTCTTACTTGTTTTATATTTTGAATTTTTTTATTATGTATTCAGTATAAAAAATTAGGATAACAATAGACCCTAAAAGCCATAAAAGCCATCCCTGCAACTTCCCGCTAGCTCCATACCTAAGCGCTTCACATTTCACGCCAAAAGCAATAATAAATCAGGTAAAAAATGTCGGTGTAATTTAAAAAAAAAACGCGTTTTTTGAATTATTTCGACAACGGTATCTCTCAAACTAATCAACCAATTTCAGTCGCGTTAACGGCGATCAACGCGGGTTTCTTAAAAACCGATCAGTTTTTCGAATCGATTGGTGAAGCCAATAAAAATGTATCACAAAAAAAAACAATTTTTAAAAATTTTTTTGATGATATCTCACAAATGAATTAACCGATTAAAAAAAAATTAAAGGCATTCTATGCAGTCCTTCTAGAACAAAAATATTATTTATCACTAACCAAACAATCGGACGTGAAATTTCAAAGATATGTTAAAAAAATATTTTTTTTAATTTTTTAAAATTAAATATCTCTCGAACCATTCAACCGATTTTGACGTTATTGGCGGCGATTGAAGTGATTTTTTAAGCTCTAAAAATCATCTGGTTGAATCAAAAACGATCCAGGAATAAATGTCGGAGTTATGTAAGAAAAAAAAAACACTTTTTCCCTGATGTTTTGTTCACGATACCTCACAAACGAATCGACCGATTTTGATCGCGTTGACGGCAATCGACGCAGTTTTTTAGGCCTAAGAGCTGATTAGTTTTTGAAAACGATTGATTCAGCAGATTAAAATTTATTTAAAAAAAAACATTTTCTGAAAATTTTATTTTCGAGATTACTCAAAATCTATTGGTCCGAATTACCTTAAATATTCTAAAATATCTATGGGCAAAGAAACTCTTTCGATTGCTGTCAATCCCGTTTGAATCGGTCGAGCCGTTTAAAAGTTATGAGAGGTTTACGTTCATACAGACACACACACACACACACACACACACACACACACACACACACACACACACACACACACACACACACACACACACACACACACACACACACACACACACACACACACAGAGCATCGCAAAAATAGTCAGGGAAGCTTTTGTAAAATAAATAGTTTTTTAACAAAAAATATAGTAAATAATGCTGTTATTTAACTCGCGACCTAGTTCGTACTTTACCTATATAATTTTTTCTATAATTCAAAAATTCTAGAACACGTTTAACTGAAAAATATTCTTTAGTTTTTAAAGTCTAATCAGCCCATTATACCTCCCAAACACTTCAAGAGTTGAAAATGTTGGGAGCCCATTTTGCCCCCAAATATTTTTAGATATTGAAAATTTTAGGGGGCCCATTTTGCCCGCCCCCCCCCCCTTCCCCTATTATATTCATCACATAGAATAATAGAATATTACTAAATTTAAATTACAGGTAATATGATTAAATCATAAGTGAATATATATATATATATATATATATATATATATATATATATATATCCCTTATGATAGATAAGTCTCAAGCGAATAAGCCACATATATTGTATAAATTTTCAAGGATGAGCTTTGTCGTTGAATAAGCTCGATTATAACTTGCTTAACAAAGTTTAAACTAACGTAGAGTAAAATAGCAGCATACATATAATATCATTTGACTCAAGGGTAAATTACGCGACACCTCGGCTAGAAGTTCCTTAACTTTAAAACATTAATTAATCACCCAAAAACTTGTCTGCCGAGTCTGATAAAAAATATCGATTTGATATTATGCATCATTAATATATCATTTTTTATAATTACTCCACTAATTTACAATTCTTATTAGCTTCATTAGACTTTCTACTTCCTAGCTACAGCTGCAGAAAACTTTGTACTCAATGCCCGACTTTATAATTCTGTTATCAATTATAAACTTATAACTTATAATTATGATTGCATTGTTTCAGGTGGCGTGGCTGCACGTAGGTCGACAGATGCTTCTCACTATTCACACCCACGTCGTTGTCAAAATTCCGAGATTTTCGGTCTCTTATGACAAACAGAAAACGTGGTTTTTGCGCATACAAAATGTCCAGCAAAATGACCGGGGCTATTACATGTGTCAAGTTAACACTGTCCCGATGATCAGTCAAGTTGGATACCTTCAAGTCGTTGGTAAGGTTATTCATAAATTATAAGTTTTATTATCACCGTTCGTTTGAAATTCTAAAGTTCGTTTAAAAATTTAGGAGTTATTGAAACGTGAGTGTGATAATAATTGAAGCGTTAGTTTTTCCTCGGTTTTGGAGTATTAATTAATTGTACATTTGTACATCATATTGTCATCTAGTTATTGAAGCCCTTTCTCTTTCTAGTTCATGAGCTCTCTCTAATTTACTCTCAATCTTTTTCTTTTGGCTCTAGTACTAACACTTTTTCCAAATTATCAATCAAGGGTCTCGTACTTATTTTATTCCACCCATTACCCCTAGAAGATCTTAGCAGTACGAGAAATTTGGAACTTGTCACCGAGTTCAACTGATAACCAGAAAGTCAGTTCCTCTTAACAGAGCACCGTATTAATAGCATCATTTATTTTTGTCCAAGACGTACTGTCTTATTACCGTTTGAATTACTTTATAATTCGTTCATTTGCCTCGCATTTGATATTTTTATAAGTAATTTTTAAACTACATTCTTATATAAAATCATACAAAATAAATTATTAGTAGAACGTTAATTTGATCCACTAACTTTATCAATTATTGTAATCTGGAGTTTACAACTCCAAACTCCCAAAATAGTTATACAATTTTTGATAAAAATACAGATAACTTCTGGATTATTTTTGTCGAAAATTAAATTGACCACTTTTTTTGTTATATTTTGATTGATATAGAATTGTTGTATTTAAATTAAAAAATTTTTTTTTAACTATACAAAAAAAAGTAAATTGTGATTCTTACGATGTCAAATATAATTGTAATTATCATCTCGCATTGTAGTCCGACCTATACATTGTAAAAAATTTAGGTGTAAAAATAGACCCTGAGAACATTACACGGTGTAAAACTTTAATCTGAGTACTTTTAACAGAGTGTGATCCATTTTTAACACCATTTTGTGTTAATTAATACAACTGGATCTGTTTCATCTGTGCAAGATATATTGTTCTAAATTTAATTACATAAATGAATAAATAAATGAGAAATTAATTAAAAAAATAAAATACACGGAAAAAAGAAAACTCGACAAATTACAGTATAAAATGTAAAATCGGTCCCGTCGTAATCAAAACTAGAAAATTTACAGTTTGAAATAACATTTTTCTAAATTCAATTGTTTAATTTAATATTCAGAGCTTTCAATGTAAATATTACATTCTACAATGTAATTTTTATAGAATCTGTAATAATTACATTTGAAACTGTAATTTTTCTAGTTTTCATCACGAAGCGCCACGTTGCATTATATACTGTAATTTGTCGAATTTTCTTTTTTCCGTGTAAAGACAAAAAAAAACTTTTTTCAATATTTTAATTAAAAAAAAAAAATTATTTTCGAAAGTTGAGTTTTTTATCCTGACAAATTCAAGCTCTAAAAAACAATCTTTTTTGGTCATTGTACACAAAATTAAAATTTTGACAAAATTGTGGTTAGTACTACTAAATACATCCAATAAAATAACTTTTTTATATTTTATAACCAAAAAACTAAAATCTGAAGATTTTGACTTATATAATCATTAAATTCAATACTGCATTATAATAATTAAAACACACTATTTATAGTAAACAATATTAATAAATTATTATAGCAAATTACATAGCGTAAGCTCTCTTGCATGTTTTTAACCAAAAAAAGCGCAAGAACCGCTCTATATTGGCATTAAAATTTTTAAATATTTGGAGTACTTAAAAAAAGATGATTTACAAGTTAAAATTATAAAAATTAATTTTCAAAAGTTCATTTGCTATATAACAGTGGTCACCGAATAACATGGTCATTATTCACGGTGTTATGTTTAGTCATCCGTGAACAAAATTACCGCGACACAATAACTGTTACACGACAAAATTTAGTAGTAAATTAAATTACGATTCAATAAACCCGAGAATTCAAATTTTAGAAGTTTAGAACTCGGTGACAAAATTTATTTAACTGAAACAACTATAATTCTGAACTAACAAATAAACTTTTATTGACTTCATCGGAAATTTAATGAATAGTAACTTTTGTTTATAAAATGATATACTCAATTCTGATAAATTTTAATTAAAAAATTTATGAGTAAATACGGTATTGAAAGTGAATATATTTCATTTAAAATATTTGATTAAGAGGAATTAAATTGAAGCATAATTTAATACATTAAAACGTTATTATCAAATTTTATTGAAACCAATGATTTATTGAAAAAAATAAAAGTGATAAATCAATTATTATAAATTGAAGTTTATGTCAATAATAATTTATTCAATATCCAGTGCCACCGAATATCGTGGACTCAATGTCATCGGAAAGTACAGTAGCAGTGAAAGAGCATCAAAATATAACACTGACATGCAAAGCCGAGGGCTATCCAGAACCAACAATGATGTGGCGACGTGAGGACGGACAATCTATTCTCATCGATCGCCGATCGAAAGGTCAGTAATTATGTTCTG
The DNA here is from genome assembly GCF_020080835.1 of Cotesia glomerata. NCBI lineage: Eukaryota > Metazoa > Arthropoda > Insecta > Hymenoptera > Braconidae > Cotesia > Cotesia glomerata. The sequence goes on from NC_058164.1 coordinate 8,823,893, forward strand.
TAATAATTACAACATAATGAAATATAGATCAATAATTCAAGCCTTTCTGTTGTTTTATAAATTTTTGATCCCGATAATGAGTGTTTAATATTCATCATTAATTTCATCAATTATTATTATTAATTATAAATTGTAATTATAGTATATTATTATTATTATAAAGTAGATTGTTTACGAGCGTATAAATGTATATGTGTATATTTTTCGAAACACATATGAGTGGATGTATTACCTGTATGCGGTAAATACAGTAATAGTATAATTAGAATTTTCGAGTGTACATATTACCGAGAGGTAGCGAAGCGTAAAGAAGGGATTACGCTAGGATTTGCAAAGCTATCATATCCATTATGAAACCCAACTCACTCGGATTGTCCACTATCCTACGTTCTACACCAAAAAAGAGTTAACTGTGAGCACATTTATGAATCAAACACACACAGACTCACAACCAGACATCTACTTCAATTATTTTACTCTCATTATTCTTCGCTTCTTCCGTATTCTTCTTCGTTCGGAAGGTATTAAATATTGTACAAATTAATCAACTTTAGTTCTCGTTGTACATTTTATAACTATTATTATTTATTCGTTATATATTTATTTTTGATATTATCACTATTTAGATTATATAACTATATATTCACAGTAAGAATTTTCGCCAATGAGACGGACGGAAAATTATGCGCTTACACGTCGAGTCAGCGATGAAATATGCACGAGAAAATGTTGCTCCTGAGTACTAACTTTAATGACTCTTTATTTTGTAGTATGACTCTGAAAATTTAATATTTATTAAAAAATTCACTTTTTATATTTTTCACTTTATTAAATTAATTAATTTCTCTTTTTCATTAATAAATATTTGGTCATAAAATCAACATTTTTTAAGGAACATAATTTATATGGCTGTTTTTTCAAACATAAAAAAACTGTAAAATTTTTTGACTTGCTTTTTTCACGTTATTTTTTATGATGATGAGGCAATTTTCTAGATTTTTTTTGTGGAAAAATTCACTATTTCATACATTGAATAGAAACGTGTATAAAAAAAAAAGAATTTCTTGTACCAAGAAAATTTTGAAGAAAACCAAAGTTATTTTAGAGGAAGAAGAAATTTACTTGGCTCAAGAAAATTTATCTTCGAGTCAAGAATTTTTTTTTCTGTATGGCAAGCTTACTGATAAGAGATAGCTTTCCTATGCTTTTAAGCTCTTCGAGCTCAAAAATCTTATCAAAGTTCAATAAAACACGATTTTTTTAATTTTCAAACTGCTATAACTTTTGAATGAATTAACCGATTTGCACGCAGTTAGCGGCAATCGATGTAGTTTTTTGAGCTCTATAAATAATTCTAAACAAAAAAATTGATCTGATGAAAAATTTCGGAGTTATTACAAAAAAACACTTTTTTCGATTTTTTTCGACAACGATATCTCACGAACGCATCAACCGATTTTGATGCTTTTGGTGGCGATCGATGCGAGTTTTCAAGGTTAAGAACTGATTAGTTTTTGAGGTCGATCGGTTCAGCCAATTCGGAGATATTTGAAAAAAATGAAAAAAATAAACAACTTTTTTGTTTCACTTTTTTTGCAATTTCTCGAAATCTACTAGTCCGAATCGGTTCCAACTTACAGGAAATCTAAGTTTGGCGAAGACCTTTCGAATAACACCAACTGCGATCAAATCGGTCAAGCCGTTCAGAAGTTATGAGGTTTACACACACACACACACACACACACACACACACACACACACACACACACACACACACACACACACACAGACGTACGGACATCATCGTAAAAATAGTCAGGGAAGCTTCTTAGGGTTTCAAAACATCGAGATCTGTTGAAACCTCAATTTTTGCAAAACGGGATGAAAACAATAACTTCCCGATTTTTCGAAAATCTTCGATTTTCTTAGTGGGAAGTGAAAAAAGAGACTTAGTTAGTAAAGAAAAAAAAATAACAACATAAATAACGTAAATTAGATTAAAACGTAAAAATCTTGAAATTATAAGTTAAAAAATTATTTCTAGATGATTTTAAATATGTAATTAGTCTGGAGAGCAGTCTCGCAAACGTTTGTACAAAAAAGGCAAATAAAAAAAAGATAGAGCTGGGCGTACGTGGCATGACTACTTGAGGCTGGAGCCACTCCATTTGGAATGAAAGCGTACATTATACGCTCTTGTGACATTTCTCACATGGCACATGGAGAAACCAGTGAGTTGGGATGGTGGTTTACGTACTGGTGCTTGCTACTGCTTAAAGAGGGTTAGAGGGTGAGGGTGGTGATAGTGATGTATGTACGTAAGTACATAGGCATATGTATATCAAGAAGAAGGATGGGGACTGTGGAAAGTAGCGAGAACGCACAGCAGTATATAGAAACGCTGCGTATTATATATTATATACTAGCTGGCTAACAGCGGATTAAAACTTAAACTACTCAGGTCGTACGACGCGACATAATCTACGGTATTATACATCCATATGAATTATACCAGTGGTTACACGTGCTACCAGTGGAAACGCTTAGGCTTCGTCATCCCGAACCGCGTGCCACTGAACCGGATGAACAGGACATCACATTCTCGTACATGCATGGCAACATGTCATTTCCCTTAATCCAGGTGCAGATGACGTTATCGAACTTGTATGACCACCAACGTCTAATATGTCTCATTGTGTTTATTAGAATTTAATATTATTCATACAGGTATTCATTTTAATTCAATTACGTTGCATTACATTACATAAGTTAATTATACTTTAGAAAAAGTTCTACTTTATGAAATGAGATACAGAAAAAAATTTTTTTTATAAAAATCTTCAGTCATTGACCTTATTTCTTAGTAAGGACATCTTTGATGTGAATAATCTGTTAAAAATGCAGTACATACTCGAAAATAAAAAAAAAAGTTATGTAATGAAACTAAAAAAAAAAAGTGCTTTAAACTTCCATTTTAAGTTCCGAAATGAAAATTCAATTGTTTAAGCTCAATCGCTACTGCAGAACCACCTGCTGTAGTTTTTTCATTGTTATCCAGAAGTTAAATAATGTTAAAAGCGAAAAAACATATATTTTTTCACACTTAACAAAGAAAACTTTTTTTCTATTTGAAATTTATCAACTTTCAAATTTTTTTTATAAATTATAAAATATTTATCAACTTTTTTTATTCTTGTCATTATGTTGTATCTTTCATTATAAACACAATAAAATTACTTAAAAATCGTCACATGAAAATAATCTTCTGTGTGTTGGCTAATTTTTTTAATAACAAGCTCAGGTTTTTTAAGAATATGAAAATTTAATTAATATAAAATGCGTAACAGAAAGTGGTATAAAGATATTCGCGAAACAAAAACTGAAGTAACAAAAATATAATTATCTGAAATGTAATTTTCGTGCGGAATGTAGTATATTTATACATCTTAGGCAGTAATAAGAAAGCCTCAGATCACATGTTTATTGACCTCAGCTTCGCCTCGGCGAATAATTACATGTGATTTGAGACATTTCTTACTTTACTGCCCCAGGTATGTAATACACTATTTTTTAATACAGACTATTCATACTAAATATTTTTAAACTCTGATCACTGTACACGAATTAATCACGGTACGAAGTCCAATTTGTGATAATTAAATAAATTTAAGATAACTCTGGTGAAAAACTAGAGAAAATTATACTCTTTTTAATTTTATGTACGTAATATAATATAGAAGATGAATCCTTTAAAATAAAAATAAATACTTCCACAAGAATTAAATAAAGTAATAAACCTAAAATTTAATTCTCTACATGAAAAGTATCTTTATGATTTTTTCGCCCCAAATCCTCAGGGTAAATAAATAATAAATTATTTAAATAATTAGCAAAAAATATAAAAGAATTAAAATGTCGCTCTACAGAGCAGCATTCTGAAATGAACGTTATTCATTAAATTAGGCAATTAAATTTTCACAAATTCATTACTCATAGTGACGGCCATTAAATAATCATAGCGTCATTATCTTCATTTGAAGTTAAATAAATAATTAGCTTTTCCATTAAAACATTTATTTCAAAGTTTTAGTTTTCATGTTTTCAATTAAAAATAATAGGTAATTTTTACTAGTTAATTAATTAATTCTCAACTCACTCATTTATAATTTATCGTCTATAGAATTTTACTAAAAAAAATTACACTCGAAATCTTGACCAAGAAAAATAAATTTTAAATGGTTAATAATTTAAATTGGCCTTTTTTAATGAAGTTAAATCATCCTAGCTAAGTTTGCTTTGCTCTTTGCCTCTAACAAACTCGTCAACGAGGAAAGTAAAAAGTTCATTTTTTTACCACTTTTATTACTTTAAATTGTATAACCTCGTCACATAATGTATGAAAGATAATATCTCTTTTAAAAAAAAATTTTACTGCCTCTAATCTAATACAAAATAACTAAATAAAATGTATATATTTTTCGTAAGATTAATTTTTAAAAAATAATTGAATTTTCAAAAGCAAAGGAAACATCACTCGTAACTCATGCATAAAAAAAAAAAATTATCCAAATACCACGGATGAGTGCTCTGTAGTTCACTTTATTTCAGCACATCCTCTTTGGATGTTCATTTTCCTTTACTCTGTACTCTGTTCCAGCCCCAGTTCTCTCAAGGCTTCCTTATTCTCGGCATCTTACAGATTGAAGGTGTAAAGAGACAGAGCACTGCACTACTACTGTGAATGTTAACTTTTAAAGAAAGCTACTAAAACTCAAAGTCAACCAACAACTCATTTTGCTTGCTATTCCTTATTTCGAAGTCAACATTTTTTTTATTTTTCTTTCCAATGAGAAAATTATCTCATTCAATTAAAAAAGAATAAGCACGAGAATGCAGAATTTAAAAATTTTCTCGTTTATTTCATTTTAGCGCGCCTTACTTTTAGTACTTAGTATAATTCCTTTACGAATATTACGATCATTTTAAGCTCTTTACAAAAATTAAATTCTCATCATTCACTATTTTTACTAATTAATGATATTCTCTTAAAGAAAAAAGGTAATTCCTTTTGAAGTACTTTATTTTAAATCGATGATTATTGGATTGAACTTGATCATTTATCAATGATTAAAATTTATAAATTATTGACCTCGTTAAAAGTTATTTTATAAAATTGGAATCGTAAAAAATTTTTTTTTATAAAACTTCTAAGAAACATAAATGCTTTTGCATGCGTTTATTTTCCCAAATGAAAGGTTTACATATAATTATATTTTATTAAAAACCTCTATATTATTTTAATTATGACAGAAGCTGCTAAAAGTCAATTAAAAAAAAAGGAAAATACGCTAAATTAGACCTTACACTTTAATGCATCATAGACAAAAATTTCATAAACAATAAAGCATCAAATTTTAGAATTTTTTTGTTTAATAAATACATATTTCTAAATTTATGTATGAAAAAATTTTTTATGTAGAACTTACGGCAATTTTAAGCTAATTTACCTGAAACAAAACTATAGAAAATTTGTGTAAATATTAAAGAATTAAAATGAATTATCAAGAAATAAAATTAAATTTACGATTGTAATATCAATATAAATTTTGAAATATCTTAGCACACAATTAATACTACACTTTTTCTTTATATTGTCGAAAGTTTACTTGTTAATTAAATTTATATTTAAAAAAAAAAGTAAACAATTAAAATATACTAATTATAATTGAACAAAAACAATATTGAGCCGAGATTTTCAAAAGAGTTCTCCACAATAATTATGTAAAAAGATAGAAAAATAAATTGGATTAAAAAATTTAACTTTTCAATAGCTGTTCTGTCTGCAAGATAATTGACTTTTGAAAAAGTAACGTCTAGGCTATTAATTACTTTATCTGAAAATTGTAATCTATAAATTCAATTACTAGAATTACTATATCGAGATATGTTATTAACTATTAAAAAAAGAAGTCTTTATATTATTGACAAAACAATTGACAACCAAAGAGGTGCTAAAGAAATTATTAAGCCAATTTAAGTGGTTCGAAAACTATGAGAAGATCAAGACAAGCTGTCTCAAGGTTATAACGGTGATATTAATACTTAACTGTAGTGTCAAACGTCAACATTGAACATTAATATGATGCGTTTGAGCGTGAGAAGACTGCTGTAATGATATCAAGGATGTGATGTCTTCTAACAAGCTCTACTTGGGTAACTCCTGTCTTCAGAGAATGGATAAGGTGTATGAAGGGTTTCAGCGCCGTAGCGTATAGTTATGGCAAACCAAAACTTGACAAACTTAGTGCTTGTTAAAAGTTAAGCACTACAATTTTGGCATGTACCTTCGGAGATGTCGGGAATTCTCATCGATACATACTATATCAATATATCTCTAGTATTAATAATAGTTTGATACTCTAAGGCAACCTTGTGATAGAGGAGAATTTCTGCGAAGTACGGAACTTGATGTACTTCACATAAAATTTGCTCACTCAATTTACTCATGCTCATATAAGTATGAGTACACACTAGTTAATAATTGGCAATTCGATCACAGAAGCCGGCGAGTTAACAAAGAAAAATATGTGTACGCCTGTAAAGTTCAGAGTTCAAGGGATTTTATAATTATTAAATTCTTTTAATTAACCGATTCGGTGAGGTGATTTTTTTTATAAATTAAAAACAAAATAATTGTTTTATTTATTCAAAAAAAAAAGGCTGCTGGGATTTATATTAGTTATGGAGGTTCGATTAAAAAATTAGGCGTTAATTGACTCGCATGGGTGAGCAACGGGAGCGAAAACGAATGTCGGAATGACGCGAGTAGAGGAAGGGAAAACATCAGATCGATTGCTGAATCTCAAATTAGAGACACCTGTCAACGGAATTCGTTTGTATGTTGAATGTATCTGTATATCTATCACTGTATATTTATAGGTGTATGTGTGTGTGTATAATGGTACATGTGACCATCGGCATCTAGCCACGCAAGAGAAACTCCACCAATTAGCAATGGCGCGAAACTCTAATGGACGATAATTCGATAACGGAAGCGGAATGGAGCTGCCGATCGTAGTTTGCAATTACTTGTTATCCGCTTATAGTCAACCTGATCCTTACGTCATTGAAAATCATTATTGAAGCACGATAACATCCTGTACAAAATAATTACTATATAATTATGTCTATACACCGTATTGTCGATGTATTAATAAAGGCAATTTGTTCTTTACTCTGTTTATTAGTTATTAATTCGAATGTTTTTAATTAACGCTCTTATCACTGAGAAAAATTTTCTGTCAAGACAATATAAAATAAACTATAGTAAAAAATTACTATGTTAGCATAGGGATAACAACTTATATAATATAATAAAAACACATAGGTTATAATAAATAATGTATATATTATATCAACAAAACAGTTTAGTTGAATTAACAAATCGGTTTGTTAAAGCAACAAAATCACTCATAAATATGATTATGCTGAAATAATAAAAGACGATATTACAGAAAAATCTGTTGTAGTAAAGAATAAGTTTACTTTTTCTAAGAAATCGATTAGTTTTTCAAAAATATTTGTTATTATTCCTTAAAATGAAATAATTTAGTTGCTTCAAGGTAGTACCTACGCGAAAAGCATATTTCAAGAAACTTATGGAATTTTTTTGTTAGTATGAAATCTATTTGCATCACTAGAGTGGTACGGTTGATTTCATACTAACGTTACCATCTCTCTATATCTCTAGGTGTAAAAGATGCAATTTCGAAAATTAATTACTCAAAAACGGTGCGGTGAATTGATCTGAAATTTTTGTGGTGAATTTTTAATAAATTTATCTTTCGATAAAAAAAATTTCATAAGTTTCTTAAAATATGCTTTTCGCGGAGGTACTAATTTAATTCAGTTAAACTGTTTTTTTGAACTAAATAAAGGGTTCTACTACAATAACAAAACTGTTCCGGTGAAATAACATCAAAATTACATATTATAACCTATGTTTTGTTATCATAACATGTGATTTGCTGTCCCTCCCGTACAAAAATGGATTGATCACTCATTGATCACTGACTGACCAATTATTGATTACGGATTGATCAACAACTCATCGTTAATTGATCAATAATTGATCAGTCAGTAATCAACCATAGATCAATGAGAGATCACTTAAAGATCAATACCTGATCACTCTGAGGAGAATAATCTGATAGTGATCAATCAGAGATCAGTTAGAGATCACCCAGTGATCAATCAGCGACAACCTATAGATCATTCGGAAATCGCATAAAAATCGTCCAGTGTTTAAATGAAAATCACACAGTGGCCATTTAATTATCAAGAAAAGATTGGCCCTTTATAAAGTAATCATTACTGAATATATAACTATAAATATAATAAATAAATACAAAAGTAATAGCTGAAATAAAAAAAAAAATATTATCAAGAATACTTTAAATAAATTTTATTTTCAGTATCAAGCAATTTTTATCCCATCACTGGACAATTTTTATAATATCTCCGAGTGATCTGTAGATTGTCGCTGATTGATTACTGGGTGATCTCTAACTGATCTTTGATTGATCACTATCAGATTATTCTCCTCAGAGTGATCAGTTATTGATCTTTAAGTGATCTCTTATTGATCTGTGGTTGATTACTGACTGATCAATTATTGATCAATTAACGATGAGTTGTTGATCAATCCGTGATCGATGATTGATCAGTCAGTGATCGATAAGTAATCAATCCATTTTTGTACGGGCTATGCTAACATATTACTTTGTTATCACAACTTCCCGACTAGAAATTTTAATGTAAGACCTATTGGGCCCTCGTTGGGTTTCCTAATAGGGACCCCACATGGGGATGTCACGCAAAGTCCTATGCGGCCCTCATTGGGCAATCCCTCTCAGGTCCCAATGGGGAAATCCCCATCAGAGCCCAATCTAAATTTTGAAAGAAAAAATATTATGATTTTCGAAAAGATTAAAAACAATTTAGAACCATATACTCATATTATATTATGATCTCGTTAGTAAATTTAATTTGAATTGAAATGAAATCGTTGATAGAAAAAATCCTTGTCGTGAGTTGGGCTCGAACTTGCGTCCTTTGGGTCCTCAGTCCTTGACGTTACCGCTGGTCCAAGCAGGAGTGCTGATGAGAAAATTTCCTATCTCGTATAGATGAACTTTACCGGTTGACTGAGACATTATTCATGTTATGTTCAAGCTTTAAGAAATTGTTTTTTTTTTTTTTTTTATTTATCCACTTTACTGACGTGAAAATAAAATTTTTGTATAAATTAAATAAAAAATTTAAAAATAAAAAAAAACGACTGAAAAATGTAAAAAAATTGAAAAAATCAAAAATAAAATTCCTTAAAAATGTCCGATTAAATTTGGAATCCCCCTTATACTAACACAAAAATTTTTTTTTTTTAAGTTGAAATTTTTTTGAAATGCAAGTTATTTTTTAAATTTTATTGTATGGATAAAAATTTAATTATGAAAAAGTTTAATTTTTTTTACAATATAAATTCTTTTGCAAATGTGAATCCTCAAAAGTTGGATATTTTTCAAAAATTGAATTCTTACATACTAACAATACTAATAATAATAATGTTTTCTCACTTTGAGAAAATTTTTCTCTTGAATATTTGATACCCATTTTATATTATTTTAGCGTGCAATTATACATATTAAATGAAAAAAAAAAGATTCAATATTATATGATCTTCCCATTTGACATGTTGATCAATAAAAATATTAATGAAAATTTACTTCTATCGAGATATTTAATTTTTTGGAGCAAGAGAAATTTTCTCAAGGTAAGAAAATTTACTTCTATCAAGAACTAAATTTTTGGAGCAAGAGACTAAATTTTTTCAAAACAACAAGATTTTCTTAACTTAAATAAATTTTCTTGGATCAAGATACTTATTTCTTTAATAAGCAAGAAAATTAATTTTATTGGAATAAGTGAAATTTCTTGTGCCAAAAAAATTTTTTTTTTCGCTCAAGAAAATAATTAGGAAGAAAAATATTTTCTTGGCTTAAGTGAACCTTTTTTCTGTGGAGTATTTGAGATTTAATCTCGAATTGATCCCAAATTAATCTGGAATAACTCCACTAAAAAAACTTCGGATTCACTCTATACGCGAATCGTTTAATTACTTTTACTCCAAAACTCCGAGTAATGGGATTAAATTTTAATTTGGATTAAGATTTACTCCGAATTCATCCCGATTTTTTAGAATGTATTTTTAATCTCGTAAAATTAAATTTTTTAAAATATAAAGTTATGTAAAATTTGATAAATCTAAATTTTGTAGTTTTTATTTAACAATGTTGGATAAATTTTTTTCCTAATTATTTTCTATACTTAACGGCTAATTTTTATTTTTATTTCTAATTAATTTACAATGAATATATGCTAAGAATATAAGCTCACCAGATCTTTGGGTGATTGATTTTTTATATAAATAAACGATTGTCTAAATTTAAAGATTATTTATTCATGTATCTACTCTCGGGTTGGGTTATTCCAATTGGATCCTACTACGAGCCCAGTTAGGAAAACTCATCAATGCCTTATTTACATTACGTTGGGAAAATCCTCTTCGGTCCCACACCGATCCCATTTAGGAAAACTTAGCAATTTTATTTTTATTTTTCGTTGGGTTATCCCTCTTAGATCCCACACAGTTCCCACTGGGGAAAATTTAGAAATTTTATTTTTTTTTCCGTTGGGTTATCCCTCTTAGGTCCCACACAGGACCCTATTGGGAAAAACTGAATAAAAATTTTTAATTTTACGTTGGGATTTCCCATTTAGGTCCCACACAGGGCCCTATTGGGAAAAACTGAATGAAGCTACTCATTTTTGCATTAGGATTTCCCATTTAGGTCCCATGCAGGGCCCTATCGGGAAAAACTGAATAAAAATTTTTATTTTTACGTTGGAATTGCCCAATTGGGGGCGAATTAGGCCCTTATAAGGATTTCCCAATTGGGCGTGCCTCTTCGGGACCCAATCAGGTCCAGATGTATACGCTGGGTAATCCCAAAGTAGTTTCTAGTCGGGTAATTGTCGTATATTGTTTTAACAAAAAATTTTTTTTCAGTGATTGTTTCGACGATATAATTTTGCTGTAACAATCAACAGATACTGTTATGACAACAAAATTATTTTTTTAAAACAACAGATTGTTTTAGCGGTATTACAAACTGATTTGTTCTTGCAACGGCTTACTTTATTAAAAGAACTAATCAATATATTACCATAAATAAACTCATTTGTTATGACAACATATTTTTCTGTAATCCCATTTTCGATTATTTTAACAGAATAAATTGTATGAGTATTTTATATCTTTTTTTTTAATGCCACTCAATTTTTTCTTTGAATAGGTTGTTCAATTTTTCAAAAATTCAATCTTATTATTTAGCGAAAAATAAGTAACATTTTTTATATATAATTTCTTTTTATTCTATTTTTGATGTTTGTGAACTCACTTTGACTTGATCAAAGTTGGAAAACTAGATGACGATCAGTAAACAATTATAAAAATGTGAAACGTTTGAAGTTGTTCGAGCGCAGAATAGTCCGACCGTTACAATACGTTAAAATTTGATAAATAAACACATACGATACACATGATATCAAGGGTCCTCATATACATTGATCCTGGTGCTTGAACCTTTCATATTAATGAAAAAATACTTGTAGTGATTGTTATTATATTTCGAATAAAAAAATAAAACGCCAATTACTATGCAGGAAAAAAGATTTACTTGAACAATAAAATACTTGAAAATAATCAAATAAAAATGTTCTTCGTACTTCTACTGAAAAATGAGTCCAAAAAATCTCAACTTTGAGTAAAGTATATTAAATTACAAGATGTAATACTTAACTTACACAATTGATACAAATTTTTTTTTTTTTTGTGTATTTGAAGCGATAATATTTCAAATGAAGTGGTATAAAATAGGACACTGAAATTGTCAAAAATTAAAAAGTTCGATTTTTATTTTCAAATCAATTAGGTGCTATAAAAAAATTTATTCAATTTTTCTACTAGGGTAAAAGACCCCATTAGAGGCACCTTTAACCCCTATTAGTGGCACTTTTTCTTTCAATGAAAAAATGTTCTACTTGGAATAAAAATTAAAAATTTTTTTTATCATAGGTCTTAAAGATTAGAAATAATATATTCATTATTGAAACTAATGATTTCATTAATTGAATAAGTACCAAAATCAAAGAAAGTGTCAGTAATCGGGTCCCCACCACTAATGGGGTCTTTTACCTTATATAGTTGTATAAATATTTTATATGCATAATTTAAATATTTCAAACAAATTAATTATTACGTTTATGAACTCAAAAAATAATCAAATTTTACTCACTTCTGTTGCAGAATAAATTTTTAACATCTATATAATTTATGATATTTTTTATATTAAATAAAAAAAATTGTTGTTTTCATCACCGCAAAATTCACTTACTAAAAAATTTTTAATATCAATTCAAGTATATAATAGTCACTATATTTATTTACCGGGCATTCGATGACTGAATAAAAAATTTCAATTTTTAGTATTCAAATATTTATTTAAATTGTTTACCGTCGGGTAAATTAAAATAAAAATTTGATGATAGGAGTTTTAATCAAAATTTCGATTAATTATTGTTGACTGAGTTTTTAAATTAGTAATAAACTTCAATGACCGTTGAAATTAATTTTTCAGCGCAATAATTGAAAATAAAAAAGTCTCCACAATTACTTTGTAAATAACAACGCAATGAACTGTCAGAGTATCATGAAACAGCGTTAATAAGTAGTAAGTGCAAAAGTTTTCAATTATGACAATATCTCTCATGGGTTTTGACTTGAGTAGACACTTAGATCGGGATTCCAGGTCCCGTGACTTTATTTTTCTTGTTCGTTACTCCCTTTGTCTTTTTAAAGCGTAAATCACTTTATAGAGTCGCCGGTTTCTCGCGGCTACAGAAGTTATCCCGTAAATTGTTAAGTGAAGTTGATGAAACGAGGCACGAGTGGGATTTATTCGCCGAAACTTGAGCTCTTAATGTTCAGTACCCAAAGGGACGATCGCGTTGTGATCATGAGAAAGACAAAAGTCAAGAGAAATAGCCTGGGGTTATCATTTAGACCTACTTCTCTACTTCTACATCTACATCTCGGGACTTACCTACGGTTATATAACTGTACTATCACTGAATAACAATAAAACTTTACTACTAACTTTATATTGAAGTACTTTAATTATTATCATTTTCATGATAATAACCATTATACAATGTCGTTTTTCTCTTTATTTTTGTTTAATCAAATATATATATACTTTCATGACGGAGCTGATTATTTTTTATTAGTGTTTTTTAATTCCCCTACAATTATAACATCTTAAGAAATAATTCAAAATGTATGGGGGTTTGCTTGTGGAATATTTTAAAAAATTCACTATGCTGTGAAAAAATTTTCTGATATGACCTTATATAATTTTTGATGTGGGTAAATCAGGACGAATTTCACTTGATATGGCTTACTATGGTCGTATGTCGATATATAATTTTTCGACCAAAGTTGGTGTTAAAAATATCCGACAGATGGCGCATGGTTGCTCAATCATCTCATTACAAGAGACTTTTTTTGGAATCTTAAGACAGTACTGTCGGTCTTGAATGACTGTTCAGAATTTAATGAAATTTAGCATATTAGTAAAATACGTTAACATAATAATCACATTGAATTTTTATAGAGCTGCAGAAACACAGTAAAAAGATATTGATCGTTAAAGTTTTTACATTGAACATTACACCATAAAAAATCACAATTTTTGTTTTATTTAATGAAAAGTACCCTTCAAATTTCAATAAAACTTTAAATACTAAAAAAAAAAAAAACAACATATTGAAGTACTTGCATAATTGAACGTACAGATTTAGAGCATGTAATAATAATTAATAACGAAACTATCTAAAATTATCTTTGTCACTCTTTCTCCAGTGCAACGTTGCTTAGGTAAATCTACATCATAAATTAAACGAGACTATGTATTTGACATTTAACTCTTAGAATATCGACAGTTCTACCTCAAGTTCTAAAACCAAAATCCTTTTCTTAACTCCTCTAAGGAGCTTATCTTACATTGATTTTTAATTCAATCACCTACTGAACCAGTTTGAGTTTTTAATAAAATATGATAATTGATTTACACATTGCTAGAAAAAATAAAAAAGTTATAGTAAATTTTTGTATTCTCATGCATAGTCTGCTATAACCATATTAGACCATTTATAAGTATATAATTTTCGTTAATAGCCGCCTCTTAATTTTAAAGAGTATTTTTACGAATAAGTTATTATGAATAAAGTTTTTTTTTTTATTAAAAGGTGGAAATTGAAAAAAAAGTGTAATGAAAAAAAAAAAATACAATGTTAAAAGATATTTTTTGGCTAATTAAGAAAAAAAAAAAAAAAGTAAAATAAGTGTCAGGTGTCGGCTGATTTTAGCATCATTTTATTATTTACAACCTTACCATAAATGCTTTTACTTGTCGAAGCTCTGACGATTCTTTTTTTATTAAAAATACTTGAATTTTCAGTCAATTAAATAATCTATTTATTTTTGTTTCAGTCGAAAAATATGCAGGAGATCAATTAAATTTAACTAAAATAACTCGAACAGAAATGGGAGCGTATTATTGTATTGCAACAAATGGAGTTCCACCGACAGTCAGTAAAAGAATAATCGTTGATGTTGAGTGTAAGTATTTTTAAACAATTTACAATAAAGATAATATTTATGGCTAATCAAATGAAGTCAACAACTTTTTGAATATTTATTTATTATTATTTATTTATTCATTTTTTTTTTTGTTTTCAAGCGAATCATCTTAAATTTGCTTTTCAGACATCAATAAATTTGAACTCACAAAGGAAAAATGAAATGTTGAAAAATTGTTTCAAGTCATAAAATAATTTACCAAAATTTTGAACCAATTTTTTTTTGTTTTTAATGTAAAAATTTATTAGAAGTAATGAAAACCTTAATAAGCTTCTGTAAACAAGATATAATATTAATCTCAAGCTGTGACTAAAAAAAATTAAGCCCTCAGACCAAAGTACTGTATTATACGTTGTTTAAATTTAATTCAGTTTCCTGAGGTCCTGCGTCGCCATTTTCGTATCCCAGGAATCAGCCAGGACTCGTCCCTCGGGAAATACAAAGACAAGAAAGAGGAGCCGAATGGTCTTGGTCATTTTTCCATTTTATGCGTTTCATTCGTTCGCGTCAGACCGGTCCTGCATACCTATACCCCACAACGGTACGTGTCTCACTTACAACATTCTTCTGTTATCTCCCTCGTTTATTTTCTTTCGTTTACCACATCACTATGGGATATAACACATGCCCTCATCCTCACCCCAACACATCCTTACACGTCCACCCTTTTTCATTCTTTCCTATAAATAGTCCTTCGCGAGCAGCACAACGATACGAGTAGTACAACCCGTAGATAGGCACGACAGTGTCTCTTGAATATTTAAAAGTCCCAACTACATATTTTATTCAGACGAGTGGGAAAACACTGCAGTTCTCACGACGACGCGGTCAAAATAGCTAGGGTACCGACAGGTATATCCTTATATTGTGTATTGTATATGTACAGTATGTGCTAGACAATGAGGTAACAGTACCAGACTAGACATCCCTCGGCAAATTTACATGTATGCACGTATACCTATCTATATATGTTTGCTACTTTCCGATTACTCTATTTGTCCACACTAGAGTACACATTCCGCCTCTAGTGTATCCAGTAAACACACACAGATAATATCCTAATCTTCCACACTATCTGCATTAAAAAATGCACTTAAAACTTTTTAAAATTATCCGGTGTCCTCCATTTCCGTCCTCAAAATTACACTTTTATACCCTCGTGTTGTTGCATTATCTAGGTTAATTTCTTTTTTAAATTTTAAATACCATGTGTTTTATCGCTCAATTTTCTGATATTAAAAATATATTCTCCACTAACGGTACATCCGCGACCACTTCGCTGGACCTCACTTTTATTTTAACTTTTTTCACACTTTTAATGAACAATTTCTGTCGAACTTCTATACGAAATCCATAGTTTACTAGGAATTATACTTGGCAATAGAAAGTCTACAGCTGAATGAGTGCGGTAATGATACCCTAGGGCCGATTTTTTTAGATAGGTATCAGTGGAAACAGGAAAAGTCAGATCGATATGTCGGAGCGTTTATGTGGAGTAATAATCGGGGTAATTAAAAATTTTAAACATTAATATTTCTAGAAAGTTTTGAAAATTTGGGAGAAAGATGCATGTAATTTCATTTTTTTACACTGAAAAAAAACTATTTATTCAAAAAATTCACTCGCTATCAATAAAATAAAACAAATAGAATAAAGATTTTATTTATTTTTAAACAAGACAATTTATATTGTATTGGAATATAAAAATATGATAAATAATAATCAATCAATAATAAATACTACTTCAAACATAAAATATATTATTTAGATGCTACTATTCTACAGTTATGTAAAAAAAAAAATGACATTAGTAATAACGACTATGCAAATATCAAAAAAGTTAAAACGCAACCCTGGAGTCTGGTGTACTATTTGAAACAGTAAAAAGTAACCAGAATCAGAGTATATTTTACAATTTATGTTTTTCTGTGAAGTTATTTAAATAAAATTTCTCTAATAGGTAGGCCGCTAAAAGCATAAAAACTTATCAATTATGAAAATATCACTGTCATTAAAAATATTTAGAATTTTTTTAAAAAATCTTTTTTTTACGTTTTTTTTTTTTTTTTTGGTATTTGAATGAAGAAACTTTTTTTAACCAAAAATATGGAATTCTTAATGACAAACAGAATTAACTAACTAATTTTTTTATTAATAGAAATGAAAGTGAAAATAAAATAATTTTTATTAACAAATAATTAATTGAAAAGCGCTTGAAATTATCGCGGTAATGCTTCAAACAATGACTAGGAGCATGAGTATGAGTCGAGGATGATGAACAATCACCCGTCAATTGTTTAAGAGTCAAAAACGTCAGTAAAAGCTTAACAGTGTGGCGCTCGAGGATTATGCGAGGCATGCTCAGCGTGGCTATTTCACTCAGATTCTATGTATACCGGAACCGATGGCATGTCCTCCAACCCCGAGCGCTTTCCGCAAATCCACGGATTCCCATACTGACCCCTAATTAACGCATACTTCTCCACTATACTACTGACGTATCCAGTGAATTCACTCTACACTATTCCCGCAGCTTGATTTTTCGCTTAATATAAAGCTCGCCACACACACGTGTTAACCTGGCCACCTAACTATCTAACTAATTTCACAACAAAGAATCAAACTTTTAAAAAAATTACCCCACCAAAAATCTTAAACTTCAATTCTTGTACAAAAATAACAGAATCTACGAAAACGATTTTGGTTTTTTCTTTTTTTACTATTTCAATACAAAAGCAGCTAAAATAATATTATTTAAAATAATACCCCGTTTTATAAATTTGTAATAAAAACTGCAGGGGCAGAAAAATAGCGACTGTTTATCTAACAGCAATATAGATCACTAGGTTTTTATATTAGTAAAAGAAAATAATTGCCGGAATTTTTCATTTTACATGTAAAAGTAAAAATGAAGATTATGCCGTAAAAATTCAGAGCCTCGGTAAATTAAATAGTTGACATTAGAGGATAGGAGTAGTAGCTTGAGAAATTTCCGTAGTTAGTTATGCATAACAACATCAGCTTGTCATTTCAAAGAGTAGCAAAGCGGGACTTTGCATCATACATCATACATCATACATCATACATTTATACAGGTATATCCTTCGTATACACTGATACCCACCAGAGTACATGCGTATCATCTAATCTAGCAAGACTCAGCTTATCTGTCGTTTAAATTACTAGGGATTCACAGTCCCCTGTGTCGTTAGACACATGAGAGAGAAAGTTTACTCAAAGCAATACTGTTTCTATTCACCCCTTCCATATATAGTATATATATTTGTGAGTATCCTAGCCAATCGGTTTACCACATTTATAAATAAATGAAATTTTCACTTTAATTTACTTCACTTATTCTAAATGCTTAAAAGAAATTATATTGATTTTTTTTTAACTTCCCGCTAAGAAAATTGAAAATTTTCAAAAATCGGGAAGTTATTGGTTTGACCCCGTTTTTCAAAAATCGAGTTTTCATCAGATCTCGACGTTTTGAGGTCCTAGGAAGCTTCCCCGACTATTCCCGTGAGGGTGTCACTATGTCTGTATGTATGTATATATTGAGTATGTATATATATTCTACTTTGATTAGATAATTTAAATTAACAATTATATTGATTTTAATGAAAATCCCTGACTCTAGCTTTATTTAAATTATGAAAAATATTAAATAATGTGCCGAATAATTTATTAAAATAATTTTAGTTTGGAATAAATTTTTGTCTCAAATAATTCTAATTTAGCGGTTTACTCAATTCTATTTCTACTGGCTTAAGCCAAATTATTATTCAACGATTCTCAAATAAATAAATTTTACACATGACATAAGAATCTGGAATTAATAACCCGAATTAAATTCCTGGTATTATTAACCCGGACAGGTCTATGTGTAAAATAAGTAATGACAAAGACAAATTATTTTCCTTAAACAAATTAATCAATAACCCGAAATAAGTCCTAGTATTATTAATTAACTGTTTTATAATTGATTCTAAATTCAATACTTAATTTTAATTCTTACAAATTGAGACTTAAAACAAACCAACGATTGTGAGCGAGCACGAAATGGTGGTGACCTTCAGCCGACATGTTGCCTGGCTGACGCCGCAGACCCGAGAGATAATTAACTCGTTATTTGTACCTGGAGTTTTTATAATTTTATTTGCACTCCCTCGGTGAGCTACAACTCCTCGTCTTCGGATACTGATGTGAATTCTCCCTTGGTGAGGTAGTCTCGATTTAGCGGCAAAACTCTGGCCACCATCACTCGCTCTCTGGATATTTATAACACCAGTAACCGCAAATCAGCATTAGAAATTATTACAAGTTAAAGTTAATCTAACCAAGCTGGCATTCGGCCTAGCAAGCATTAAATTAACAAAATGTTATCGCTTCGTTCCACGTTGGACAAACAGAAAAAAAGTAATTACCTTAGCTGGATGTTTTAGAAAAATTTGCGTGTCGTCCAGTCGAGCCACTCAGTCACAATGAGTCTTACCAAATTTTGTTCTTCCTTTCTTGCTTCCTCTGCTCTCCCCACTACCACTACGCCGGCTTCTCCACCTTGGGGCCTTTCTTACTAGCTCCAAACGAGCTTTAGATCACAGCGCACTGTGACCTGTCGATAAATAACTGAGTACCGAAATAGGGAAATATACCGGGTAACGATCACTCCGTTACAAGTTTCATAGAACACAATTTTTGGAATTTTCAAACCGCAATAACTTTTGAGTGGATCAACCGATTTTCACGCGGTTGGCGGCATTCGACGCAGTTTTATCATCCTCATAAGTTATTTTCTCATAAGTTATTTTCTCATAAGTTATTTCCTCATAAGTTATTATCATCCTCATAAGTTTTAATTGATCGAACCAAAAATTTCGGAGTAATCCTGAAAAAACACTTTTTTCGGTTTTCTTTCGTTCACGACATCTCTCGAACGAATCAACCGATTTCGACCAGCTTGGTGGCGATCAACGTGGTTTTTTATTGTCTAGAGCTGATTAGTTTTTGGAATTGATCGGTGGAGCCGTTTAAAAGTTATCCGAAAAAAACCACATTTGAAAAAAATTTTTTTCTTAGTTTTTTAAGATTTCTCAAAATCTACTGATCCGAATCGGTCCAAATTATACTCAAAATCTAAGTTTGGCCAAGCCCTTTTAAATGGCACCAACCGCGATAAAATCGAATCAGCCATTCAAAAGTGATAAGCGGTTCACATACTTTCACACACACACACACACACACACACACACACACACACACACACACACACACACACACACACACACACACACACACACACACACACACAGGCATAGTGACACCCTCACGGGAATAGTCAGGGAAGCTTCCTAGGACCTCAAAACGTCGAGATCTGATGAAAACTCGATTTTTGAAAAACGGGGTGAAACCAATAACTTCCCGATTTTCTTAGCGGGAAGTTAAAAAGTAAAAATTAATAAATTAAAAAAAAATAAGTTATTTTAAAGTTTACTAACAATTGTTCTAATTAAGAATGATAAAATGCATAGAACTTGGCACAAATATTTAAACTCGTTCTAATAACAGAATTTATTTTTTTAAGTTGATTAAAAATTAATTTTTAATTAGTAATCGACGGCTAAGAAAGATCGAAATTAAATTATTAGAAGCTTGTAGAGTACATGTACCTATTGTTTTATAAACATTGCTTGACTAGCTGTCAAAATATAAAAGAAAGCAAATAAAGTCCACAAAATTTTTATATTTTGTTTTGTATAAACTTTTTATATAAATCATTTGTGTAGTGTTATTATTAAATAGTTCATTAATAATAATCTAGTTATAAATTATTTTTTATTTCTTTGACATTTTCTGGTTAGTTTATGCGCTGACATGTTACATACAGACGATGTTGTGACTGTTAGACAGTTGAAACTCACGAAAATATGAAAAAAAGCGAGGTTTTGTGCTGCCCGGCCAGAAAATATGCATAGCACGCATGCGCCAAAACAAGCCACAAATGTTGTTCTTTCTGGAGTAAAAAGCGTCCAGAAAGAGCGTACTTTCGGCTAGGAAAACAAGAAATAGTATATTACATACCTAGGCCAGTAAAATAAGAAAAGTCGCAGATCACATGTAATTGTTGGCCGAGGCGAAGCCGAGGCTGACAAACATGTGATCTGAGGCTTTCTTATTTACTGGCCAAGGTGTGTATACTATTTTCTGCCCTCCGGCCGGAAAGTGGCAACTTTCTGGCCGCTGCGCTAAACAAAGTTGCCACATTCCGGCTACGTCGAGCAGAAAAATAGTATACACACCTTGGCCAGTAAATAAGAAAGCCTCAGATCACATGTTTGTCAACCTCGGCTTCGCCTCGGCCAACAATTACATGTGATCTGAGACTTTTCTTATTTTACTGGCCTAGGTATGTAATATACTATTTCATTATTTTTGATGAAAGAAAATTTTTGTTTGAAAATTTTAATTCTTATAAAAAATTTCACTACACAGAAAAAAAGGTTCACTTGAGCCAAGAAAATATTTTTATTCCTAATTATTGTCTTGAGCGAAAAAAAAATTTTTTTTGACACAAGAAATTTCACTTATTCCAACAAAATTAATTCTCTTGCTTTAAGAAGTACGTATCTTAATCCAAGAAAATTTATTTAAGTCAAAAAAACTTCTTGTTTTGAGAAAATTTAGCCTCTTGCTCCAAAAAATTTAATTCTTGATAGAAGTAAATTTTCTTGTCTTGAGAAAATTTCTCTCTTGCTCCAAAAAATTAAATATCTTGATAGTAAATTTTCATTAATATTTCTATTGATTAACATGTCAAATGGGAAGATCAAATAATATTGAATCATTTTTTTTTATTCAATATGTATAATTGCACGCTGAAATAATATAAAATGGATATCAAATATTCAAGAGAAAAATTTTCTCAAAGTGAGAAAATTTTTTTCTCAGCTGAAGTAGGTGGCGCTGCTTCCCTAAAGTATCTAACAATCTTGATCAAATATAAAAATTTATTGTATCAAGTATTTATGATAATTTGAATTAAGAAAAAATTACTTTCACCAAGAATAGAATTTCAAGAAAAATTTTTACTTCAGCCAACACAACTTCGGTCTTCCTTCAGGCACCCGAAAATTTTCTTGAGCCAAGAATTTTGGTCTTCAGTCAAGAAACTTTTCTTTCTGTGTATGTTAGAATTTAAATTTTTTGAAAAATTATTGGGGGTAATTTTTAAAAGTACACGGGTTGAGAAAACGCAACAAAAACAATCAATTTTTCTTAATTTACAAGGTGGTCCTTGTAACTTCCTTAACTCAAGATAAGTAAATAAAAGTATAGTAGAAAGCGAAGTTTTTATAATAAAATGGTGATTTAATGTTTAATAGATAAAACTAAAGAAGCAATATCGGAACAATATCGACTAAAAACTTGATATTATTTAATATTAGTATTAGTAAAAAATGAAAGTAGACAAAGTAGCTAAATTGAGCAAGTTTATAAGGAAGTTGAAAAGTACTTTATAAAATGTTGTTGGTATCATTTGAATGTACGAACTCGGGGGGTTTATCTGTATTATCCCTGTACGTATAAATGTATGTATATATTCATTGTAGTTTCACCGACGATATTCGTGCCAAATCAGCTGATGGGAGCACCAGCTGGAAAGAACGTAACCCTTGAGTGCAACATTGAAGCACATCCACGAGCGATAAGCTACTGGAACTTCAACAACTCTATGGTACTAAGCAATGAAAAGTATACCAGCACGATAATGGAGAGTAGCTACAGAACTAATATGCAGCTGACCATACGAAATCTACAGCTCAGTGATTTTGGTAACTACAGATGTATCAGCAAAAATTCACTTGGCGAGACTGAAGGATCTATTAGACTATACGGTATAATTGCTTTTTTTATTTCTATTTCACTTACCTAAAGCTTTGGTAATTTTAATTTCTAACAAAGTCACATTAAAACGTATTTGACAATAATAATGTACTTATAAATGATACAAAAATCACACTGTTATAAAGAGAAATCATCGCTGAACTTAACAATTTTATTTAAATCGATTAATTTCTATTTTTTCATTAAAAAAGTAGTTTTAATGGCTTATAGAGTAAATTTTTCAGAGCTTAATAATGGAGAGATAAAATCAATATCTTTTGAAAAAATACATTTTTCAACTTAATTTACTTCTCAATATCTTTGTCAGCCATATGATAAGTTGTGAAATGTAAACTGCATCTCAATAATGTTTTGTTTAATTATAATTAATTTTTTTTTGGCTGACAGAGAAATTTTCTGTCCTTCGAGCAGCTATACATAAAAATTTACTTGTAAGTATAGTTTGAAGACAGCTGATACTATACTCAATTGTGTATCTAGCTTACCACTGGTAATACAGTCTTTAAACGGTTCTTTTTTTATGGTTCACGTATCGGAACTGAATAGGGCGTTCAATTCATATGAAAAAAAAAATATTATACGCGGAAAAATCTTAACGAACTTTAAAACTAATTTATAAATAAAATTAATTTCTTGTAATTTGTTTGTAGTTAACTTATCATTAAAATTATTTTTTTAATTTATTTTTGTAGTGTACTGTAGATGATTATTTTTTTCTATCCTCTTAAAACATGCGCATTTGAACTTAGAAAACTTTTGTATTATTATTATATTATTATTAAATTTTCAATTAAATAAATAAATTTTTTGTATTGTAGAAATGGTCCAACCATCGGCACCGCCGACAGCTACGGAGATTAAAAGTAGCGCAAACAAAGAGGGTGAGTGTAGCAAAGAACTGATAAATAAATTAATGACTAATAACGTAAAACAAAAAAAATCATGATTATTATTATCATAATCATGAAATTAATGGCAGAACTTAGTAGAAAGTTATTAATAAAAAATGGTTTTAGAATAAAGTTAACAAGTGTTTCGTGGAGACAAGTTTTATCAGCGAGGGAGTAATCCTTATATATTTGTGGAGTCCAGTATAAACACGGTTTCATTATTGAAGAGCTAGAATAACTTGAGAGAGGATAGTTGGGTCAGGTCCCCGTGGTTTTGCCATCTCCTCTTTGCTCCTTTCCACTCCTTTAGCTCCTTCATCTTGTGTATATCCACCCAACGGTAGCTTACCTCTGGTTCTTCTGGTCTCCGCTGAGAACTACGCTTCTACAACCGAAACCAATCTTAATATGCTCAATTATTAACGCCTATGCTAAGCCACTGTTTTAACAATTTCACTTCTACACATACACAGTCACATGTATATACTAGAGTGATTCTAAAATAGTAGATGTTATTTTTTTTTTGATAGAAAAGTTATTACGGAGCAAAAATTTTAAATAAAAATAAAAATTTCAAGAACTTTAATTCATTTTTAAAAGTATTTATTTTTTTCGTTTTAGTTTAAAATTTAGTACTAAAATTCATAACAAACTCATGAAATTAAAGAAATTTAACAGTTTCTATAACAAAAATTAGTTGAGTTCTAAACTTTTAACAAATCGTTGCTTTTGTAAAATTACAAAAATTAAAATTTCTAATCATATTTGATTGCTAAAGAGTAAATATTTTTATATAAAAAATAAATCATTCAAATTAATACTTGGAATAGTAAAATATAAAAAAAATTGAAAAGAAATGAAGTTTAGTTTTTTTTTTTTTCAAAAATTGTCTTGTAATATTTTAAAATTTTGCTTAAACTTAAAACAAAAATCTACAATTTTTTATAAACCAAAAAGTTAAAAAGTTTTTCTTCAACGTAACTTACACTTGAAATGATTAATTAAATAAATAAACTATTGTATGAAAACTAAGTACATATTAATCAATAATCAATCAATATCCTATAAGACTTGTAAAATGTAACTTTTCAGAATTAAAAGTTATTTATTCTTTGAGAAACTTTTCAACGATTACAACAATTTATCTTATGAAAAAAAAGAGACTTTTTTATTATCACTTTAGTATAAAAAAAAAATTATAATAATTATTATAATTACAATAATATATTTAAAATACACTGATATACATAATAGTTGGATCGAGATTGTGTAGCATACTAAGAGCAAGAGTAAAAAATTTTAATTCAACCGAAAAAAGTCGATGATAAACCGAGTGCTATAATGAGAAATTCAATAGCACAAATGGAGGTTTATATTAAAGTCTCGATTCGCAAGGCCAATAAATCCGACCCTCACTCTTTCTCTGCCTATCTTTTTGTTCGTCCTCTTCCTCACTCACTCTCGATCGTCAGAGCTTTAAATTCAAAAGAATCAAACAAAACTCATGAAAACTCAATCGGGTTTTATGACAACAAGAACTGCCTTGGGTTCCGAATTTTAACAAAAATAAAATTTAATAAAATATTTACATAAATTCATTGGAATTTAACCGATTGTTATTACGATTTTTTTATTTTCTTCCATAAAAATGTATTTTCACATCAAGTTAAATTCCTTCCATAATATTAGAGCATTCCTTTGCAACACGGTTTTATATAAAGTATAGAGTAAAGATATTTACTCAGAAATATTTTACCCAGTATTTACGTGTACGGAAAAATCAATTCATTTGCATACGCCGAGATAGATTCAACTTTATTTCTGTATTCTACTCCTTTAAAATCACCGTCCCGTATTATTAAATATATATCAGTTGAGTATCTTTTATCGTTCGCTTTATCAATATATATTTGAGGAAAATCATAACTTATACTTTATACTCCAGTAATAATTATTTTTATGCCTAACTTATTGGAATGTATTTAAAGTTAAAATTCATTCAATCGAATAATCATTAAAAATAAAAAAAAAATCATTAAGAGCGTTTTAATTTTCAACATTCACACGAATCAACAACATACATAAAAATAATTTATAAAAGTTTAAATTGAGTGAACAAAATACGATGAGAAAAAAATAAACTCGAATCAAGAAAAAAAAATTTTAAATGAAAAAAATTTTTTTAAAGAATTTCATTTTTCTGAATCAAATAAAAAAATTCTTAAACTAAAATATTTTTCTCGATCTAAGTAAATTTTAATTGATTCAAGAATTTTTTGTCATGATTGAGAACTCTTCAAAATTATTTTCTTAGTTCTAAAGTTTCTCTCAATAATCAACTTAAATTTTTTATCAATGCACAAAATATCGGTCAGCTCAAAATAAAAATTCATTAATTTTCAATAGTAAGGTAAAAGCCCCAATATATGATCATGTACCAGTATATGATCACTCCATGTATTTGTATATCTATATTCACAAATATACTGGTACATGATCATATATTGGGGCTTTTATCTTATTCATAAAAATACATTCATGAATTTTTACATAAATTCTGGAGTGTAATTTTTCATTTCGATAACAATTATTAAACAAAGTAGCACAAATAAAAATGAATAAAAAAAAAACACAAGTCAAGGTGTCACGAGACTTTTACATAAACTGCGTAAAAAATGAAACAAATACATAGTACAAGCAAAACGTGACTGTTTAACAGAGCAGTTACTGTTAATGAGTAAAAAAAAGTGTGACAAAAAAAAAATAAAAAGATAAACTGCGAAAAATGTTATTTTAATTCAACAACTATGCTAATAAATACAGTTATTTTCCTCAATTCATCACCACCTTCTGCACAGATCTCATTACAATAGTGACCTAATTAACAGGATTTAAAAATTGAATTACTACGGGTAAGGGAAATGTGTGCCGTTGCTGGTTCCGCAAGATGCTCTAGAGTTCAGAAATGAGTGTGAAAAGAAAAAGAGCTTTAGAAATAGTAAAAAAAAGGGCACCCCAGCAGAATGAGCTCGCGGTGCTCCATTATTGTTATCTTACAAACGAATCGCAGAAAGTCCAATTTACCCGGGCAAGACCAATGAGAGTGAAGTCGTATAGAACAGTAGACCTGTTAGCTCTCTTCTTCATTCACCTACTGCTCTTCTACCAAAAGAAAAACCCTGCCCGGTAAGACGCGAGTTGAATACGCGAATGTGAAGACTTTGATGATAATAATAAGAATAACCATGCTAATAATAATAATAATAATAATAATAATAATAGTAATAATAATAATAATAATAATAATAATAATAATCACTAAATGATAATGATAATAGTAATAGTAATAGATACAGTAATAAGAATAAGAGTAAGAAAAAAAAGCAGGCCGTATAACTGAAAGAAATAAACGAACGAAAGAACGAACTAGCGATAACGTTTGCCACAACGAGTAAGAGAAGACTGTAATAAATGCTCTTATTCTTTATTTTCTCCATTCATTTGCTTTCGTTTTGTTTTATATAGTTTAGTTTATTTCTCTGCCTCTTCTTCGTTCTTTGTTCCTCCACTGACATTTTCCATTTTGCCTTCCCTCTAACATTTCGCATATACTTTGCCAATAAATTTACAGCCGCACGCGTTACGTCCATTGCGATAAAATTTCATCATAATATACTATTAGTTCGTGCTGGAAAAAATTAACGTGCTACATAAATGACTAAAAAAAAATAAACTGATACAAGGGAACAAAAAAAAAGATACCTACACAAAAAAATTCAAATCGAGTAAGTGCCGATTGAGTGGTTCGGGCAATTTCGATTGCCAGCGTCGTTTAAATAACGAGATAGTTGGTCGAGTTATTTTAGCTACGTCCATTAAATATGTAAAAGTTGGAAAATAAAAAATAGAGAACGATGATCGAGTGTTTTTGCGTTGGATTTTAGATTTTAGATTTCCATCCCCAGTTGGAAATTCGTTACACAAAATGTGGGAGGTGGGGCTGCGAAATAAATCGAAACGTAGACGTTGGATTTGTAGCATATGATCCAGGGTCGAATTATCCCGATGGGAGTACAGTGTTTCATAATGAGTGGCTCTCCCCGCGGATTATTCATCGATCCTACGGCTTTAATTAATTATCAGGGAAATGATAGCCGACATCCCGGCCAGAGAAATAGTTACGCGAATGGTTGGAGTGCGAGGCCAAAATAACGATATATATAATAACTTGTCGCCTGTCTAACCGAGTTTCAAATTAATTAAAACGGAAATCTGTGACGAAATAATAAAATTGTGATTGCCGCAACACTTCCGCAACATCACCGCAACACGGCTGCACTGTCCCGAGTAAAAATTAAATTATTATTTTCTTCTAAAAAATAATAAATTTCGATCAACCGCCGCAACACCGCTGCACCACCGCCGTAACACTGCCGTAACACCTCCGCAACACCGCTGCACTACCTTCGTTTGGTGGTATACATTGAAATAAAATATTTGTTGATCATTCAAATAGCTGAACTAAATTCTTTTAGTTAACTAAGACTTGCAGCGCAGTTGGTAATGTTCGAGACTTTAATGCAAACGACCCAGGTTCGAATCCCATCGCAGTTTAATCATTATATAAAATTTTTCCAGGGTATTTCGATAGGCGTGCCGCTTCTGCTCAACCCAGGGGACAGAATTAAAAATATACTTCAATAATGCGACTAAAAAGAATCAATAATTTCGCGGTACTTTGGCCTGATTTAAAAATTTTTTTTCGTTTGAATATTAGGCATTTGAATAAAAAGAGATTAAACAATAGGTCTTACATTAAAATTTATGTTCAAGTTATTTATTAATTAATTATTGCGTGATAAATTAATTATGATGCCATTTTTTGTGAAATTGTAGCTATGCTTTAGCATTGGGGTACAGCAGTGTTGCAGCGGTGTTGCGGCGATGTTGCGGCGACGATTTGAATAATATCAAGCAACGTGCAGCTGTATTGCGGCGGTGTTGCAGCGATGGGTTAGATTAAAATTAAGCAGCGTGCAGCTGTGTTGCGGTTATGCGAGTCGAA
The DNA here is from genome assembly GCF_020080835.1 of Cotesia glomerata. NCBI lineage: Eukaryota > Metazoa > Arthropoda > Insecta > Hymenoptera > Braconidae > Cotesia > Cotesia glomerata. The sequence continues at coordinate 8,852,577 of NC_058164.1, forward strand.
AATAAAGATTTCGTGTTGCGGCGATTTTGTCTTCTAAACGGCTGTAGTGCAGCGGTGTTGCGGCAGTGGATAAAAATTTTATTTTTTAAAAATCAATTTTTATTTTTACTCAGGTTTAAACCAAAAAAATCATTTTGAAGAGTTTCATCAAGAAAAATTCCTCAGATCAAGAATTTTTTTTTTAACTTGAATCAAGTTAATTTTTTGTTCGTGTATTTTAAAAATTAGATTGTTTATACTTTGTTTCCTAGCGAGTGAATAGTATATCATAATGAAAATTCAGCAACATTTTAGTATACAAATATTTGTTAAAATTTAATATCGAGTCCACGAAACAAATTTATAATTCATGTATAGTAATATTACGATATTGCCTTGTAAGTTTAAAATCTATTTATAAAGTTTACTAATTTTTGTGTACATAGTTAGAAATTAGTTTACTGTGTATTCAATAACATTGATGAAAAGATTTTTTTAAATAAAACATTTTTCTAAAATCAAATTTGAAATGTATTTGAATCGTGATTTTAATATTATAAAAAATATTCAAAATTAGAGAATTGTTAGTATTTGAAAGGAGTTAGTCGTATCTTGAATCAATGTTATCATCTATATTAATTTTCGATAAAGAAATTTTTGGGTGAAATATAGGTTATCTAGTTTGAAAATCTGGAAGTGCTTCAATTAAAACTAAAAATGTTAAACGAAACGTATAATACTTTTTTTGAATCAAATAGTTTTTTCTTTGGTGATAAAAAAAATTATTCTGATTCAAGAAACTCATTTTAAAAACAACCAAAATTTTTTTTCTTGAATCGTCTCCAATTTAAGCGACAAGTCTGAGATTATGGCTCGTTCTTCAGAAAACCAACCACCCAAGTAAGCGCAGGAGGGTGAATAAAAATTACAAGCCAACAATTTCTAATTTAAAAATGATAAAAAAAATTTATTTCATCCAAACAAGCCCACCTTAAAACTAAAATAAAGAAAAGCGAGCAATAAATCAAAGGCGGCGTTAAGCCAAAAGAACAAACAAGTTATCAAGCCACACACTAGACCGGTGTGACTTATCCTTGCAAGTGTTTCCAAGCTTAACGGTGAACTCCTGAAGGGCTTGGAAAGAAAAAAGAAGACACAGTAACCTGTAAACAAATCCCATGGAGACAAAAGCCAGACTTGGGAGACAGAGACGTGGACCTGGATGCGGACAAAGACAAAGAACCGCGGTGGATATAAGGGAAGCGCAGGAAGAAGAGGCAACTAAAGTAGAGGCAGAGCAAGGAAGGGCAACTTGAAATACGGGCTAAGTGTGATTGCACATGGGGCGAGTACCGAGGCACGTAATATATTCACATACTCTTAGCATAGAGACAGCTCTCCCGACGGCCATATTGTTTGGAGTGGTACCAGTCGCTGTGTACCTATCAGCCGACTCCTCAGAGATGCCGGCTTGGGCGCAGATAGTGATAGCAATAGCGATAGCGATTCTGCTGGTGGAGGTGCTGCTGCTACTGCAACTGAAACAAAGTTTGCGGGTGTATTTAAACTTTTATTCGAAAACTTTTTAGTAAGTTCCCAGCAGCCACCAGCAAACAGCCAGCCAGGCTCGAGCCCGGGTTTTAAAAGACACGCCACTCTTATTGTCTACTAACGGAACAGAGACCGTATACCGACGGCTGGTTCTAGCTGCACTAGGATATTTAAAACCCTGACTTGTAAATTTCAGCGAGGTCGAGGCCATTTCTCTGCTGGGAATTATACCTGCTTCCTGATCTCTGCCGTCTATATGTATAGATATATAGATATATTGAAGCTGATGTTAACTGTCGTTAGAGTGAATACTATAGATAGATAACAGATAGACAATGACCAATCGTCGAACGCCTCCGCTATCGTGATAGCCCGAAGTAGAGCAGAGGGAAGGTAATTGTCGCGTTGGTTACGGACCATCACTCTTCACCTAGATAACTGTCCTGCTTCGTGCTTTCTCTATTTTTAAAAGGCCCGCTCGTTATTTTCCCGGAGACGAGACTGGACCTCCAACTCTCGATTATCGACGACGCTATTTTTTCGTCTCGTTTCATTTAAAGGATCGTCGACAGACTTTACATCAATCAGACCACTTCCCGTACTCACATTCTTTTCTAAAAGCTTTGATACAAGTTTACTTGATCTATTTTGTGATTCTTTATGACCCATGAAGAGGAATTTGATGTGACCATGTGGTGTTTAATTTTTTTTAAACTAGCTCAATTTGTCAACAATTTATAAATATTACAGCTTCTAAAATCTTTCAAACTTTAAGTGCGAACTGTTTCTATCACTTGTCGAATATTTTATTGGTGATTCAAAAATCAAAGTTTTTTTTTTTAATAACTAAAAGTTTTCTAACATAATTTTTTTTTGCCAGGCATGTTAAAAGAAAACGACTCAAAAAAATAACTTTCATAAATTTTAAAAATAAATTATTATTAAATCAAAAGAATTTCATTTTAGTTTCTTAAAATTATGTTTACTTTTTAGGATTTATTTTTTTAAACTGGAAACAAAATTTTACAAAGCCTAAATACTTTATATAGTAATACAGAATTTTAATTTATTTTTTCGATAAATCATTTGGCTAATTATATTAACGATAAATATAAAGTTTAGATAGTCACGAGGATTATAGCGGTAGAACTGTCAATACTGCAAGTGTCAAATGCGGATTATAAAGTCTCGTTTAATTTATGTAATAGATTTATGTCGAAATTATGTTTGATAGTTTTTCACTATTTATAACAATCACATTTTTTTAATTATTGAATATATTTAATATGTTATTTTCCGTCATTTTTTAAAAAATTATTATTGAAATCTGAACGATATTTTTTGTAAAATAAAGTAAAAACTCCAATCTATACATAATATACCAAATGACATTAAATTTTGAATAGTAATTCTACGGCCTTCTTGAGAATTTTTAAAGGTTAAATTCTCGAAGAAAAAAACAATTAGTCAAAAATTTTGCTTTGTTTAGTCTTAAAAATCTTTTTAAAATTATTCATTGATGTTTTGTCAGTATTTAAATATTGTGATTTAAAATTCCTAAAAATTGGCCTGAATTTAAATTAGAGTACTCTCTATACCTTATGAAAAATTTCATCTCTATTAGAAGTCTAGTTAATTAGTTATATGTTACAACAGAATAAATATTAAAAGTTCTACAGACTTAAATATAAGTAAAAATATAAATTTTCAGTTTAAAAAATTTAGACTAAAAAGAAAAATGACAGCGGAAACCATAAACACAATCTCAATAGAAAGAAAAAAAAAATATTTATACAGACCAGCCCGAAGTTCTATAGTCTTCTTAATTCGAGAAACTTTTTCCATTATCATAAATTTATTAATTAAGTTTCTTTTTTGAATCCTTTAGAGAAAGGACGAAATAAGTTGATTAAACTAAAAACTTTTAAAAGCATTAATCGCATTGTTAAAAAATAATAAAAGGAACAGAACGGGGAATGATGGGATAAAATTTTAGTCAAGGGCTAATATTTTTTGCTGGCGTTGAAGCAAGTTGAGTAGATGCCTACGGGCACGCACTAACTCTAACATTAGTGTTTGAAAAGTTGAAAAATAAATAACAGAAACAGAAAGAATGAAAGGGAATTGTAGTAAAAAAGAAAAATTATTTAGAACGGGATGTGCTGTTAATGTCAGAGTTTTCACATTGCGACATACATCGAGAGTAGTCGGGGAAAAAAATAATAATAATATTATTCTGCACAAACAAAAACAAACAAGAGAGGGAGAAAGAGATAGATATACACTGTAAAAAATTTGCGGAGTGAATGAAGAGGGAATAATTTTTAATTGATTCACTCCCAGCGGGAGTGATATTTACTCCGAGAATGAGTTAATTTTTATTAATAATAAAATTCACTCCGCATTCACTCCCAAAATAAATGAATTTAGAAATAAATAAATTTTTGTAAAGAAAATATTTTTATAGACCCTTTTTATATTTAATTATTAAAAATTTAATTTATTATTTTTAATAATATTTCATTTTAATTATTATTATAATGTTTTTATTTATTTTTTTTCATAAATTAATTATAATTAAAAATTTTTAAATGTCTCAACAATAAAATTTGAAATTTTTTTTTATATTCAATATCTCAAATAGTTAATAAAAAAAAATATGTAGATATATATATACTAGCGGACCCGACAGACGTTGTCATGTACACACGTCTTAAATTTAGAAATTTTAGGAATGAGCTTGTATAGTTAAAAACATCATTAGGGGCTGTTCATAAATTACGTAAGCATAATTTGGAGCATTTTACAACCCCCCTCCCCCCATGATAAGCATTAGTAAGATTTTGAACTGATGCATCCACCCCCCTCTGAAATCTTACGTAAGATATACATCAATTTTGGGCTTTAAATAAGTTAAAAAATATTTTTAATTTTTAACAAATGCCATTGAAACGTAGTAGATTTAAAGGGAACGCTATGGAATGCGCCACTTCTTATTTAGAGAATTTATCAATTAATAAATTAAATCTTAGATTCTAACCATTCAAGGTACGTTTCAAAATGTGAGTTCTGCCTGGCTCCAGAGACTCGGTTACTTATAAAATCTAAGAATAAATACCTCGAACTGGCCGTAAAAACTAATAAAACCAACACCAATACTTATGTATAGCTTATTAATTAGGACTTCGAGTAGGTGTTACTTCTCCGGGTGAACTGGAACACGTGGCCTCTGGTACATGTTCTGGTGAATCCACCTTAAACCGCGTACTAGGAGTGGGATGTAATGGCAAGATGCAAATAACTGATTGACTTATTCGTTGGATAATTTGCTTATTAACTATAAAATAAATTATTTTAACCACTGATGCCTAACTTGGCAACATTCACACACGAACTGGAGCTAATTAGTAATATTAGGTGCTTCGAATATTACTAATAATATATCAAACTGTTCTGACTGAACAGGCAAAGTGAATCAAACTATTTATTACAAAATAGGCAAAAACGGATTAATTAAACTTGACGGACAAGGTTGAATTTTTCAAATTAACACCAACTGGGTAAGATTCAACCTTATAAACCCCAAATGGATTATTTAAACTATTCCAACTGAATAGGATTCTATTACTTTAATTTTTACTATGTACATCAACTAGCATTTTTTAACAAAAATAAAAGATTCTGACACTCATGTCAGCTTCGCTCTTTCTGCCTTGTTTTAACAACTTATTACCAAACAATACTGTGTGTGACATTATCGATCGAGAATCTTAGTAGAAAAGTAATTTAAGTTACTGACTACTGAAATAATTTAAAAATTTTGCTTACGTAAGATTTGTCTACTAGCGCCCTCCCCCCTAAGTAAGCATGCATAGAGATTCAGCTTGACCCCCCCCCCTAATGAGTGCTTACGTAATTTATGAACAGCCCCTTACACGGAAAGAACAATAACCCACTGTACATCCTCGTATAGTATACTCCGTGGTATTTGTAGTGAAAAAAAATTTCAGACTATAGTCAATATCCTTCAAAGTATATAGTATACTAAATTATTTTTGGACTGTACTCAGTGAAGTCTCCGATTTAATCGATTAATTTTTCTGGTTATATCGCGTAAAACTTCACGGGATATAATCTGAAAAATTATTTCGTGTAAATTAAATTATACTCTGTTGAAATTTGGATTATGCCCACGGTGACTCAGCCAATTTTTTTTCTAGGGCCTGCGCGTAAAGTGCTGTTTATAATTTGTGAGTTATAGTCAATCAGCATATTGGACATTATACGAGGATGTACACTATACGAGGATGTACAGTGGGTTATTGTTCTTTCCGTGTAGTTAACCATATGCAATGGGCATTCTTCAATAATTAACATTTTCGTAAATATAAGCCCATTCTGATTTTATACTCATCGAGACCTTTCATTTGAGTACCCACATGAATTTTTTCATATATCTTATATATATGATATTTATAAAATATATGAAAAGTGCATGTTGGTAGTCACGGTCAACAACAATTTATAAATAAAAAATCTATTAAATAAACATTTTCCCGTGGACTGAATTGTAAATCTAAACCATTCTGAAATCCACCGGAAGACACACAAAAAATTTCATTAAAATCGGTCCAGCCGTTTAGGAGGAGTTCAGTGACAAACACACGCACAGAAGAAATATATATATAAAGATTAATAATTTTGAGATTTTTTTTTGTAGAACGAAAATTCATCCTTATTTTATTTATTTTAAAAACTCCGAACGCGGATGTTTTTCGGAGTGAAATTTGAAATCACTCCGCAAATAAAAACTCCGGATTCACTCCCTACGCGGAGTGATTAATTACTTCACTCCGGAACTCCGAGTGATGGGAGTGAAATTCACTCCCGATTTACTCCGGATTTTTACAGTGTAAACATGGACGTAAGAGACGTAAACGTAGTGCTGAACATGACGCGAAACTATATTGTATAGCCCGGTTGTGAATACAGAATTATCGCCTTTGAAACTTTCAATCTAGCGTGTAAACAGGCTATGTGTCCCTCGGGACTTCTACTCCGAGCCCCTCTTCTATAATATTTTTACTCGGGCATTATGCACAAAGTATGCATTTTAAATTCAAACACTTTCCCGATTACGTGTTTTCATACCGCTGAATATTTAAGAAAAAGAAAAAATCATTTTTATGGTTTTAATTCTTGATGAAAATTTTATTTTTGATTTTTCGCTTGTATGGCCGTTTTGATACACCGAAAAAAAATTACTTGATTTAAGAAAAATATTCTGTTCAAAATTTCAATCTAGTTTTGAGATATTCAGTTTGAAATAATTTAAAAAATTTAAGAAGAGAATCAAAAGAATAAAACTCGAGGAAAAAACGAAAAAGTTCTTGATTAAATTAATTTTATAAATTCAATAAAATACTTCAGTATTTTCAAACAAGATAACCGATACTTTTTGTTACCTAACAATTTTTTTAGAGGATTAAGATACGCGCACACAAAAAAATTCAATTAAATCAAGAAAATACGCGCATAAAAATTATTTGTTAGGACAACAAAAACAGGGATAACAAAAAAATATACTGTGATAACAAATGAATTTACTTACAATAACAAATCAACTAGTTTATTTAACAAGATCAACTAAGTTGTAATAACAAATGAGTTTTTACTGCTCTGAAGTTAATTTTGTTGTCTTAACAAAATCGCTTTGTTATTATAATAAATTTTTTTGTTGCAATAACAAAATAGTTTTCTTATCAATAAAATTTGTTACTTGAACAAACTATTCCGTTGTTTTAACAAATCGGTTTGTTACTTCAACAAAACTATTTTTTTTAAATAATTGAAAGATTTGGTTACAATAACAAAATAATGTTGCTGAGTGAACATATGAATTACTTATCATAACCTATGTGTTTGTTAACACAACATATTATTTGTTATCCCTATATCAACTTAACAATTTGTTGTCACAACTTATTTTTTTGTTGCTCTAACAAAAAATTTTTCTGCGTATACTCTTGTCTCAATTAAATTTTATTTCAACCAAGAGAATTTTTATTCTTCTGAATATTTTATTGAGTTAAAAAGGTTAGTTCCCTTTTTTGGATTATTGTTCTTTTTTATATCGTCAAAAATAATTCTCAAATACAGTTTAGAATAGGTTTAAGTAAAATATTTATTTTTTAAAGATTTTTTTTTGTATTTTGAATGAGGAATCTTGTTTTTAAACTAAAAATATAAAATTCTTAAAAGAAAAATAAATTATTGTAAGTTTTCGTAATTTTTAATTTTTGATCAAAAATTTGTAAATAGAATTTATTGAATTAAGAAAACGAATTTCAAGATCAGAAATTCTTGAAACAAGATTACGTTCTCTTCAAAATAATTTTCTTGAATCAATATAATTTTTCTGTGATCATAAAAAAAGAGCGTGTAGATAATAAATTAAACGAAAATTTAATGAAAGATCTTTTACTGAGCGACCACCGGCCAAAATGAATTTATAAATACTTTCTACTGTATTATAATTTTGTAAAAAATTTCCTACCTACGGCACTCAATAGTCTTTTGTGTATTTGCAACTGCAACATAAATCGATGCTATGTATGACAAAATTAACAATATACAACCCAATTCACAATACCCAATTTCCATTCACCAACCACAAAATCATTTCACCTCCGTATATTTAATGAGTAATTCGCAATTGGTGTTATCACTATTTACAAAACAGTGCATTAATATTATTACTATATTTTTTCTGCATGATCAATGTTTACATATTTACACAATAATAATAATAATAATCATAATAATAATAATAGCAAATAATCATTGATAATTAATAATTATTATTACCATTACCATTATCATTATCAATTTATAATATTTTAAATTGAGATAACAATAATTGATAACTGTAAAAATTAAAATAATTAAATGTTTACGACTTTGTATGGTGTGGAATAGCAGCAGTGCATGAAAATCCACAAGCACAATAATTTAATTCAATTACAAACGTAATATATAAATACTGATATATATTTATATATACGAATTTGTATTTACAAAATATACAATAATAATATAAACAAATAAATAAAAAATGCACGCAAGGACGCAACTTGGTACGCTGGAACGTGGTAGATGAGGTGTCCTGATGTTTATTTTCAGGCAAGCAACAGAGCACACCAACGCCACCTAGAAGACTTACAACAATATGGCCAGCCGTGTACAATCCTTACAATCCGAAAAGGACGGAGCGACCACCTACGAGCCAAAAGGAGGCCGAAACAAGGGAGAGGAAACTTCATGGAGCCAGCAAAGGTGAGGAATCATCACATGCCTTATCCTCATCTGCTTCAATATTTTATTAAATTGTTAATTTATTTTATAAATTGAACATAAACCCGGTCCTCTTTGCACCTCCACGATCCTTCACAAGCTTTTTAAATGAAAAGGGCAACAAAAAGTGATTGCGATACTCTATTCTGCACCATGCACTGTCGCATTCCCGTTATATTATTTCGCAAAAGCACAAGCTCACTATACTACGACATTTATGTACCCAACTTTGTATATAAGTATAAAATTTTTGTAATGTGTATGTGTTACACACAGGCAAATCTCACTTTTATTGTCTTCTTTTGTAGGAAGGGACTTGATTTCTATAGTCGCATCGTTTCACGCGTCCTTTGTGTTACTTATCAAGGCATTTATATACATTTTAACCTCATCGGCACATGTAAATAGTATCTATGTACTACTTTTATTGTTATTATTATTATCATTTTTTTTGTTACTATTATTACTATTTCTGAGCTGTAATATTCTTTACGTATATCAAGTGTTGAGGAAATCAAAGCGCGAGATTGCGATTTGATAATAACGTCACTTATTTAATACTAGTTTTTCCGAGGCGTAAAAAATTTAATTTCATTTTTTATGACGCGCTCAAAGATATGTTCCTCGAAATTGAGTTAAATTTATTTTTTCAACTGTTACTGCTGTGGTAGTAAAAATATTAATTAGTAATGTAATTTTATGAGAGTGAGTTTATTTACGCGGTTGACTTGTAAGAAAAAACAGGTTTTTAATTAGGAAGCTTTATTATTTGCTTTTCATTACTCGACGGCTGGTTTTTTGTGTGTATTTTTGAGAGTATTTTATGATGTTAGTGATTTACATTTTTTTAGAGAAACCGGGAGTTAAATTACATTCATTTTCAGGAGAAATTTTTTTAGGCAAACAGTAATTTTTTATAAGGCCGAGGGAAGTAGAACAAGTAATCAATTGTAAACGTATTTTTTTATGCAAAAATTTCTAAATAAGGTACCGGCGGGTAACAAGACCTAGTTAAGGGAGATTTTGAAAAAAATCGAAAATATTGCATTTAATTATTGAAATTCATCATTAATTTTTATATTAATACTTTAGCCATAAAATATAATGGAGTGATGGTAATTTTCACCATAAACAAACACAAAATTAAATTTTTTCAAAAACCTTGCGGATAGGCCTTATTTTACTACGGTAGGGTACACGGAGAAAATAAAACAGCAATGATTACTGTTTCGTACAAATATTAGAAAAATATTCATAGTCAGTAGTGAGTGCTGTACGAAACACGACTGCTTAGTGCCAGAACACGACTCAGTAGTGTGCAGACAATAATCAGTAGTTTTTATGTAGCGCTCTCTACTGTCCTAAACATTTTAACCTTATTTTCTTCCAAAACAGTACTGAGTACTGCACAAAATAGTAATCAGTGTTGTTTTTTTTTCTCCGTGTAGTAAAGCTTGCGGGTTAAACATACTGAAAATAGTTGTACTATACTTAATAAAATTGGTATTAAAGATCAATCATCACTTAAATTTAACAACAATACTTTTTAAGATGTTGATAAAAATTAGAACAATGTTTTTAAATTATTAAATATAAAATTATAAAAATTAGTTACCATTTACTCAAACCGTTTTTTAGGAATTCTTCTGCGCTATTTTAGCATATGACGGATAATGAAATATAGAAGACTATATAGATTGGTGTCGTTGTTATTATGCTAACATTCGGTCTCCTTTACAATAAACTGCAAGGAGAGAAAAAATTAGTACCACTCAATAATAACGAAATTGATTAACAACTTAAAATCTTCGGTCGGTAAGCTAGAATATAATTATTTTCTTTACAGTCCTTTTTAATTCCTTCCGGTTTTATTCAAAAAAGTAGAGAAAAAGATGGGAAAGTAAACTTTGCGGCGTAGGATGGAAAAAAAGTCAGTGAAGTAGAGTTTCTAGAAATAAGTGCCTTTGGGGGCGCCACCCAGTGCTCGAAAAGTGAACTTACTGAGCAAGTATGGCGAACAAAAAAAATTCAATTCTATAAAAGTCCTTCAAAATTAAGCTGAATACCAGTTCTCATCAAAAATGAAACATTCGACAAAGTTAGTTCAGCAATTGAATTACTGAAAACGATTGCGCCTGTTTAAAATGAACCATTTTAACAAATGTATTATGTACATATATGTAGCACAGATGAGCAGGCAAAACGTATTCTAACGCACATGACACAGGATTTGAATTTCCATATTCTAGAGATTGGGCACCGTTGATTTGAAATGGTTTGCATGGTAAATGATGGAGACGATGAGCAAACCGGCGATAGCGTGACGGATCTAACCACATAGACATTTGTTCCTAAATGGAATAGATTTTCCAGATCCTCCGGTATAGATTTAAAATACATTAATACACAAGTTATCCAATTTTCCAGCGCTAGAACACACACACATATTTCATACATTAAAAGTGAACCATCTAAATGTCAACGAGAACACAATATACTTTTGTATCCACTACTATTACATTCTACATTACTTTTTATTTTTTCATTTTTACTTGTCCGTAAAGCTTCTACCCGGCAGTGTAAGTAGCAGTAGCAGTATTACAACTACGGCTCCGTCAGAGGTAGCGTTGGTAGTAGTAGTAGTTTCTCCAGTGCTTTCTCTCAGAATATATTATCCAATAAAATAGTGATAGGATGGCTCTGAAAAGTCGTATGGACGTTCTAAAATAAAACGAGCGAAAATAGAAAAAAAAAGAATTTTAACAAAAAGCTACCGGTGAGGGAGTAGTGTATTCTTTTGCGAGTGTATGTCTACCTAGGAAAAGCGATACGTGCTCTAACGTACTTTAGTCATACTTTATTCATGTTCGTCTACAGACAAAAAAAAAAAATATATATATATATAAAAGGGAATGAAAATAAATAAAAAGGTAAGGCTCAGACCGGACTCACTTTTCACTATCACTGTTACTTTAATACTGCTATTCGTTGTCCAATGAGTTGAGGTTTTTTGTGGAAAAAATGAATAAAAATAATAATGATGATTATCATAACCATGAGGATAGGATATTTTTGCATCTTTATTTTTTAATAAAATAGATATTGCGGTAGAAGAATTTCTTATTCATAAGCAGATAAAAATCTATTAGCTGAGAGGCGAAATTCACCAGGGAAATTTATAGGAAAATGCGTACCAGATTCTTGATCGAAGAAAAGTTGTATTATAAAAGTTTTAAACATGATATCTTGTCTTGGTTACTGTTCAAACTAAAACAAGTATATTATTGATGATGATAATAAAAATAATAATAAGAATAAAATACATTATAGTTATTATTTTTAAACTATAAATTAATTTCATTTTCCAATCATAATGTTATCAAACAAGCTTGAGGCAAGTTTCTACTCTAGATGCTGGAATGAAAGATATTTTTGTGAATTTTTTTAGATACATTACAATAATTTTAACATATTTTATGCACCGTTTATACGCAATAACAACATTTAATTACAATGCCTTGATTAATCAATTAATCCGCGCTGGTATAAAATTTTTAATAAAGAAATGTTGGGTAAAAATATTATCTTTTTCAATTTTTTGCAGAAAAAAACTTTAAAATACAAATTTTTTAATAATTTAGTTCAATCGATTAATGTATAGGTTCACAGAATATGTGGTTAAAATTTCGTAACAATCAGTTTGATAGTTTTGGAAATTTTAGTATTAATCCCCAGAAAAACGCGCCAACTTTTAAAAAATGTTGAAATAAAAAAATTTTTTGAGAGTATACTCTGCTATAGCAAAGTTGAATCCTGTAAAATTATTTGAAATGTATGAACATTAGAATAATATTTAATTAATTAATGCTATTTAACAAAGCTCAGAAATAAGCTGCTTTCGAAGTATAATTAAATATTTCACGGGACTTATGCTTCAGTGTGTTACTTTATCATTATTCATATAATTTAATTTTTTAGTTTCGAATATTTTAATGCATACTTTGTGTTCGAAATTTCACTTAAAAATATCAATAATTTATTGTAAGATTATTCATCTTTTCAAGTGGTATTTTATTCATTTAAATCCCCTTCAATAAACGTAATAAATTTGTAATGAACATCATTCATTAAATTATTTTAGTAATGTAGGACAACAATGAAACAAGTTTAAGAATTCAATTTTTGGAATATTAAGCGTTGAAATTCAGGTTATCATTAATTATTATTTGCACTTAAGTGCAAAAGATATATAAAATATATTAATATAAATTCTACTCAATGAATTTAATAATTATAATAAAAGTAGGAATTATAATTGTTAATATTCCATTCGAAAATAAATTTAATTTATGAATGATTAATTATTAAAACCATTCACCGAGAGAACGAAATGTCAATATTCAATCAAAAAGAGAGAATTTATCTAAAAGTTCTACTTACTAAAATTAAAAAAAAATATCGATGTAATTTTTTCTAATTATTGAAATTAATTTTTAGTACCAAACTGAGGAAAAAGGAAATATTAATTTTTTTTTAATTTATTAATATAAATTTTGTAATTTTGAAAGAAAAAAAATTTTATTTATTAAAAAAAATTAAGAAATTTCTTCGTGGAGTTTTTTTTATTATTAACAAAAAGAAAATTCTCGTCGTGAATTTCACTCTAGAGAAATTAAATTAAGCAAGAATCATCGACTCCGCAAACCACCCCTAATTTTTTACCGACTACCAAAGTTACAACACCCATCAGTTAAAATCCATCTATACACTAAAAAAAAAAAAAAAAAAAGTGTGTGTGTACTTACGTACGCACGTTAGAAGTTATACTTCTTTGGCGTAACCAGATAAAAATCTTTCTAAATATTTTATCTATCGCATTACCCTACGTTTGTAGAAAAAACGACACTAATAATAGAAAAAAAGGTATTTAATACATTGTAAGTTTTATTATAACACATTATCTAGTTAAATAAAGTTTATTTAAATATCATAAAAAAATTATTTCTACATAATTAAAAAAATCTGGAAATCGGTTGACCGTGCAGGCCAACCCTAGAACTTCCTGCTAAGTTTGCACTTCAAGCACCTTAAAATGTGTTTTTTGATTAATATTTGAGCTTTTCAAGCTCAAAGCACAGTTTTTCACATTTTGAGCTCTTCGAGCTCAAAATGTGTTTATTGATTAGCGATAACTTTTGAATGTGTCGTTCAATTTTCTTTTTTAAGAAAGCATTCGACGCAATTTTTAAAGTACAATAAGAAAATGTACAGGTTTTTATTGATTGGTTGAGAAATCTCGAAGATATCATAAAAAAATACCGAAAAACAAAATTTTACGAATTTTTAAAGAACTATAACTTTTGAATGCGTCGTTCGATTTTTATTTTCAAAAAAGCATTCAACGCAGTTTTTTAAGAACAAAAAATGTATACATAGTTTTGTTATGGTTTTTTCGCACGCTTTGGAGTAATTTTTAAAAAATATAAAAATTTTAATTTTTTTTTAAATTTCTTCGGAATGGCTTGATGAACTCTCTTAAATCTAATCAGATCTACGTTTTGATAGACCCTTTCGAATGACGTGTCGTAGAACTCAATCGGTTGATTTGTTTTTGAGAAACCGTACGACAAAAATTTATAGATACTCACACGGCCGGACACCTCGGCGGGAATAATCAGAATGGCTTCCTGGAACCTTAAAACGTGGACATCTGATGAAAACTCGACTTTTGAAAATCGGACCGAAATCAATAATTTCCCATTATTAAGGTAGTTGTTGCGTGATAGGCATTTCAACAGAAAGTTATGAAATTTTTTTTATTGAAAGATAAATATATTAATAATTCACTACCAAAATTTCAGATCAATTGACCGCACCGTTTTTGAGTAATTAATTTTCGAAATTGTATCTTTTACACGTAGAGGTATAGAGAGATGGTAAAGTTAGTATGAAATCTTCCGTACCACTCGAGTGGGCCAAAGATTTCATACTAACTTTATCATCTCTCTATACCGCTACGTGTAAAAAATGCAATTTCAAAAATTAATTACTCAAAAACGGTGCGGTCAATTGATCTGAAATTTTGGTAGTGAATTATTAATATATTTATCTTTCAATAAAAAAAATTTCATAATTTTCTGTTGAAATGCCTATCACGCTACAACTACCTTAAAAGTTTTCAATTTTCTTAGCGGGAAGTTAAAAATATATATTTGTATGAAATATCTTGAATACAGTTGCCAGTTCTCACGCAAACATACGTAGATGTACTTATTTTTATTTTGTTGGTAATTTTTTTTAAAAAACTAAAATGTTGAGTAGCCAACTTCAGGGTGTCGGTTTTTCGTGACGGTGTGCGCGTGCATCGTAAAAATTTACCCTCATCATTTTTGCCTAACGCGCCAAAAGAAGTATAACTTCAAAAATTAACTCGAATCAAAAGAAAAATTATTGAACTAAGAAAATTATTTTAAAGTTCAGACGTTTCATTGTCTTGAGTCAAGATAAAAAATTCTTAAATCAAAAAAATTTTACTTAATTTCCTAACTTAAGAATTCTCTTTTTAAATCAAGACAATGAAGCTCTTCAAATAATTTTCTCGTTAGATGTAAATTTTTTTTCCGTGGATAAAATTGTTCAAGCAGCTTGTTTAACCTTGGAAGCTCCCTTATAATTACCCAGACAATCATACTAACAATTAACATATTGCTTCATGACTTTTAAAGTTCAAAAGACTAGAGCATAAAGCATCTCAGTGCAGTAAATGTTTCGATAACTATACCTATAATCATAACGCTCAAGGCACCTCGTCCATACACTAAATTACGTACATTACTCGTAACCTTTATACCTTAACTCCTAACACAATAACAACTACTACAACTTCTCATAC
This sequence comes from Cotesia glomerata, assembly GCF_020080835.1. Lineage (NCBI taxonomy): Eukaryota > Metazoa > Arthropoda > Insecta > Hymenoptera > Braconidae > Cotesia > Cotesia glomerata. Next base: position 8,868,352 of record NC_058164.1, read on the forward strand.
GTTAAGGCATCTCCTTGGTAGCTGAAATATGTATGATCATCCCATCGTACGTTTAGTAGGAAATTACGAAGGAACAACACGCTCACGCGTTCACTCTCCTAACCAGGTAGTCTGCATGTACCCTCTATTCTGCAGTCTATACGTTAGATACTGATGTTAATATTAACTCGAACCCACGGTGCTCTTACCTCTTACCTCCACCTCTTATAGCCCACTCTGCAACATATACTGCTGCACATTACGATCCCTTTCTGTATTCCTTAGCTATCTACGGTTATAACTATCCCTAACCTCCTTCTCATGCTTTGGATATCACCCAAAGCGTGTCTGCAAATCCAACTTCCAGACCACGTACTCTAAACGACGTGTCTGTATCAAGCTTGACACCTGTGAGCTCATCAATCCAATTCAGGCTATCATCCCCAATCACCCGTAGTTTATTCACCTTTCTTTGTCCTGAAAGTGACTACTATCATCGGAATCACATCGTAAATAATCACCAAAAAAGGTAAATAGAAAAGGGACAAAGGTGTCAAGTTAACTCACGCGAAATGGTATCTGATCAATTTAACAAGGCGAGTTGCTAGAGACAATGAATTTGCTTTTACATGGGGGTAGAAGGTCGTGATACGAGTTGATTGAATGTTTCGATATTGCTATCATGTTATGGATTTCTTTTTTTTCAGAACGTATTCATGACGGTAATGACGACCGAGGAATGAAGACAGAGAGGTCTTAATTTAGGATGTAGAGACAGAAATTGATGGATTTTGTATTATATTACTGACTGAAGTGGGGTAAATTTAAATATTGTGTCAGCTTTTTTTCGAGAATTCAACTATGCATAAACAAAAGAGCAAGTGAAAAATTACAGTTTCTGTAGTAATTAGAGAAAATTCAAGCAAAAAACTAAAAAAATAACATTTTTATAAAATAAAATCCTAAGTACTAATTTTTACAGTTTTTTTAATTAATTTCTTATAGAGTTTAGAAAAATTCAATTTAAAAACCGTAATTTTACCAATTTTTTGCTGACGACAAACAGTTTCTATAAATTTTACTTTAAACTGCAATTTATGAACTGTTTTTTTAACTTCCAGCTAAAAATCTCAGATTTTCAAAAATCGGGAAGTTATTGTTTTCACCCCGTTTTGCAAAAATCGAGTTTTCATCAGATCTCGACGTTTGAAGGTCACAGGAAGCTTCCCTGACTATCCCCGCGAGGTTGTCACTATGTCTGTATGTATGTGTGTGTGTGTGTGTGTGTGTGTGTGTGTGTGTGTGTGTGTGTGTGTGTGTGTGTGTGTGTGTGTGTGTGTGTGTGTAAGTATGTGAATCACTTATAACTTTTGAACGGTTGAACCGATTTCATCGCGGTTGGTGCCATTCGAAAGGGCTTCGCCAAACTTAGATTTCCTGAGAATTTGAACCGATTCGGACCGATAGATTTTGAGAAATTTTGAAAAATCTCAAAAAAATTAGAAAAATCATTTTTGAAAGTGGTTTTTGGAATATCTTTAAACGGCTCGATCGATCAATTTCAAAAACTAGTCAGCTCTTAACTTCAAAAAACCACGCCGATCGGCGCTAATCCGGTCAAAATCAGTTTATTCGTTCGAGAGATAGCGTGAACGAAATAAAACCGAAAACCGAAAACTGTTTTTTCACATAACTTCGTCATTTCTTCTCGGATCGTTTTTGATGATATAAAATAATTTCAGAGGTTAAAAAACCGCGTCGATTGCCGCCGAAAACGTGGAAATCGGTTGATTAGTTCGAGAGATATCCTCGACGAAATATTTGGAAATAAGGATTTTTTCAACATAACTTCGACATTTTTTGGAATAACTTTCAAACAGCTCTACCGATCGATTCCAAAAACTAATCAGCTCTTAACATCATAAAACCACGTCGATTGCCACCAAGCTGGTCAAAATCGGTTGATTCGTTCGAGAGATATCGTGAACGAAAGAAAACCGAAAAAAGTGTTTTTTCAGAGTTACTCCGAAATTTCTAGTTTGACCAATTGAAACTTAGAAATTATTTATAAGGCTTAAAAAACTACGTAGAATGCCGCCAACCGCGTAAAAATCGGTTCATTCATTCAAAAGTTATTGCGGTATGAACATTCAAAAAATAGTGTTCCATGAAACTTCTATCAGACTTTTGAGCTCAAAGAGCTCAAAAGCATAGAAAATGTAAGGAACACGTTATTCGTTTACAAGACGTTTATTAACAATATTGAGATTATACAAATGGATATGACTCAAAGGGTACAATAATATACGGTACAATAGAATGACGATAACCGAAGTGTACGAATTGGGGATCCTCTCGGAAGTGCCACCATCCTCCCTCGTTGCTGGGGTCCTAGAGTTACCCCAAGGGTGGGGGTAAGTACAAGGCCCGCCTGTACTCTCATCCCTCACTATCGGTCCTTGAGACTAGAGGGTGGACCTCCAATGTGGTGGAAGGGGGATGACGTCACTTTCAGTCGGCCAGCCTGACGTTATTCACGTCCTCGTGAAGGGGTGTCTACCTTCATGCTTGTGCCAGCCGCCGCCATGCTCCTTGTTACTCGTCTTTTACCTGTGCACAATAATAATGGGTGTTAATTTCGACAATAATACAACTGTGGTCATGCAAATAAACAGGTCGTATTCATGCTCATTCGTCTTCATTACATGCAATAAGCTGGGCCCAATGACATCGTCAGTGCTTACTGACGACCACATGCACGTGACATCCGTCACTAACCACTAGTAGTGCGCAGAAACCACCGCCACTGGCGCTTGATCGACTAGCAATCTTCGCAGTTTCTGAACGCAACTACCAGGACGTTGGAGTCGTCGTCCGGTCATTACATGACCGCCCGATCGTTCAACGATCACACGACTCATCTCAGCTACCATTCGGCCGTCCTTAGCCAGCCTCAGTTTCTCATTTGCTCCATCCACAACCTGATCCTTATTGATAATAGGTTGGTGCATACCCGGTGGACTAGCAGGTGGAGTGTCTTCGCCACTGCTGTGCTCGGAGTCGGCGTTGTTGACCCCAGTGACATACAGTTTCAGCTTCTCGCCCGGATGCACGCCGGTGTATGGTTTCTGTGACCTAGGGGCACCTGGCACGTCCTCGACAACGTAACGATCGTTGTCCAGAACTTTGGTAATTTTATATGGCCCAGCGTACTTAGGTAGTAACTTTTTACTTGACCCGTCATTACTACTAACTATTCGTCTAACTAGTACTAAATCGCCACAATTAAACAACCGAGGAGGGGCCCTTTTGAGATTATAACGCTCCTGCTGCTCTTGCTGTGAGCGTCGGATCGCCTCAGCTGCCTCTTCTCGAGACTGCTCGCGATCAACAGGATCGTCAGAATCGTTCCCTATCGCATTAAGAATGCGCGACTCAGCAGCGTTCCGCGGTCGAAACCCTAATAGTAATTCAGAGGGATATTTACCCGTGGCTTTATTGATAGTATTATTTATTCCCCAAACAACGTTCGGCAATTCCTGATCCCACCGTCGGTCATCCCTAGCGCTCGCTGATAACATGCTTAAAATTGTCCTATTATAACGTTCTACCTGACCATTTGCCCTTGGAGTTGCCACGGCAGTAGCCACATGTACTATACCATTTTCCCGACAGAAATCTTTAAATTTGTGACTCATAAATGCTGTACCTCGGTCGCTAATAATTCGCCGTGGGAACCCGAAAAACTCTTTAATGCTCTCCAGCATTCGTATTACGGGCCCAACCTGCGTATTCTTAACGGCCTTGGCAAATGTAAACTTAGTGAAGGAATCTACTACTACAAGAATCTGTGTATTTTTATTTGTACTTAACACAAAGGGACCCAAATGGTCGATGTGTACAGTGTCCATTGCCTTGGCGACCTTTTCTATCGGGTACAAATGACCTGGCTGCTTCCCGCTGGGACCCTTATTATACAGACACTCTAAACACGAAGAAATGTACTCTTTAACGTAACGTTTGCTATACGGAAACCAATAATCTGCCCGCAATTTATTCAAAGTTTTCTCAACCCCTGGGTGACCTATATCGTCGTGACAAATTTTGACAATACGTTGTCTTGCCGCTCGCGGTACGGCCCACCTAAGTCCACCCGCTTCCTTTCGAAATACGCGATTTTCTTTTAATGCATAATCATTATGAATCTGTCGGCACGCGTCATCAGATTTGTTGTGACTTAGTGCCTCGTGAATACGTTTCAATTCCGGGTCTTGTAATTGCGCGCATAATAGCCAATCACCTAATTCGATGTGCAATAACCCAATGTCTTCGATGTTAGCGGACATCTCACCCGGTTCGTACGGGCTACGGCTAAGTGCATCAGCATGAGGCATTTTTACTCCGGCTCGGTATTCAATGTAACAGTCATATTCTAACAATTGAATCCACCATCTGGCGACACGCGGCAATAAGTCTCTTTTTAAGAAGGTGGCCCGCAGTGCGCTACAGTCACTAACAATTTTGAACCGGAAACCATATAGATAAACCCGATACCTCTGTAGACTGCTTATGACTGCAAGAGTTTCTAGTTCGTAAGAATGGTATTTTTGTTCGTCTTTGTTTGTTTGTCTACTAAAATAAGCAATAGGTTTTATGGCACCATCGCCTTGGTGTTGTAACAATATTCCGCTTAACCCAAGTTTACTAGCATCTGTATGTAATTCTGTTTCCGCGCCAGGCTTGTACAACGCTAGTACAGGCCTCGAAACTAATTTGTTTTTTAAAGTGTCGAAGGCCTCCTGTTGTTCATTTTCCCAACGCCAAGCCTCAGATTTCTTTGTCAACAGTGTAAGTGGTCTAGCTATTATGGCAAAGTTTTCGATAAATTTCCTAAAATAACTGGCTAGGCCAATAAATCTTCTCACACTGTGAACATCGTGAGGTACTTGAATTTTGGAAACAGCCTCGATTTTATGGCCACCCGGCCTAATTCCCTGACTCGTTACTTCGTAACCCAAGTAATCGACCTTCGACTGTAAAAACATGCATTTACTCAACTTGAGAGTTAAGTTCGCTTCCCGCAGCGCTTGTAACACAAGCTTCAACGCATGTAATCCAGACTCAACGTTCTTTGATGGAATCAAGATGTCGTCCATATATGCTAAGACGCAAATAGTTCCGCGTAAGGGATTTATGACCTGATTTATCATCCTCTGGAACACAGCGGGTGCATTGGCTAACCCAAACGGCATTCGAAGGAACTCGTATTGCCCATCGGGCGTGACAAACGCTGTTTTCTCGATGGAACTTTCCGCGACGGGTATTTGGTAATATCCCGAAAACAAGTCTAATATTGTAAAGAAAGAGTTTCCCTGTAGCCTATCGAGTTGATCGTCAATTAACGGCAGCGGATGCCTGTCTTTCTTTGTTATAGCATTTAAGGCTCGATAATCAACGCACATTCTAACCTCACCGTTCTTTTTCCGGACTAAGAGAATGGGACTGGCAAACGGAGAATTCGACTCTTGAATGATGTTATTTTCTTTTAGCTCGTCGACTATGCCGCGTACTTTCTCACGTTCCGCGTATGATAATCGGTAGGGCCTATAAGTTACTACAGAATTACTGTTCAATTCAATATTTATCTCCGCTGCCCGAGTGTGACCTAGTTCGGACACATTAGATGCAAAACAATCGCGATATTTGTCTAACAAATCATACAACGCATCTTTTTCAGATGGAGATACTTCCGGACCGGTTAAGATTTGATCACGCGGTAAATCGTTTTGAGGTTCTGTTTTTACTGTACGCATCATTATTCTAATGTTACTCTCTTCTAAGGACTCCTCCCGAGCACGCTCAGCCCTGGCGATTATTTTATCTCGATAAATAATTAACGGTCTATCAGACAAATTAACGACTGGGAGCATCCCAGTTTCTGTATTTAACATGCTTCTTGGGATACAATGTTCCCGACCTTCTTTACCACGTACGCTTAGCTCTACATATAAATCACCAATAATTTTACTTCTCACCTTAACCTCTATGTTAGCTGCATGCTTCGGTGGTATGACCGTCGTCTCTTTAGCCCACAGCGCTATTTTCTGCGGGGGAAGTTTCTCCATTTCTGGTAGATGAGCCACTGTTTTGTCAAACAGCAGCAAGCGCCCATCCTTCTGGACCATGGTGACTCCTGGTAGATCTAAAAATGGTTGTCCCACAATAAGTGGTACATTTTGGAGGTCGTTGGGTACGACATGGATCTCGACGATTCCTTCGGCCAAATCAATTTTCAATTTGGCTTCGGCAACTCCATACGGCCGGACAATACCTCCTCCGTAACCTCGCAGCACTACTTCCGTCGGCTGCAACTCCAGCTGCATGGTGTCAGCCTCTTCCTTCCTTAGGGTGACACACTGACTCCCGGCGTCCACGTACGCCTTGAGTGAGGTGCCGTTGACAACCGCCTCCTGGAATCTCCCGTCTTCCGTCCGTGGCTGAGTTGTTCCTATGCTCAGAACCTTTTTCTCCTTATTTACCGTTTTATTTTCTGGACAGTGCCTGGCGATGTGTCCAGTTTTATGGCATCGGTAACATTCAACTGAATCCGCTGATTTTGTTGCCGGTGCCGCTGACCTTTGGGTCGATTCTCGTTTCTCCTGCTTGATTGAAACCTGACGTGATTTCTCTGCCGATTGATGGAAACGAGAGGAATTCCGCTGTTGTCCGGCGGAATGTCGTCGCTCGTGGTGGTTTTTGCTATGGTTCTTATCACCACGGTTATCCGGCAATTCCTCTGCTTTGCTCAAGAAGACTCTCAACTCTTCTGGTGTCTGGAAATCATTTCTTTTGATGGTCATCCTCAAGGAATAATTCGTTATTCCGTGTGCTATACATGCTGCTGCTTCTTTACCCTGGATATTGCACGATGTGACCAGTGCCAGTTTTGCAAAGTAATACTGCATCATCGGTTCATCTTTGCCTTTTATTCTAGCTAGCATCGTAGTCAATCGCTCGGGTAATTCAGTGTGGTCCGTGAACGCTGACTTCAGCTGTTCTTTCCATTCGGTCCAGGTGAACGTAATACTTGGTAGACCTTCATACCAAGTCCTCGCGACGCCCTTTAGGTTGTCCATGGCAAGAGTTGCGACGGTCGTGTCGTCCCAGCCATGGATTTTCTGCAATTCCTCGACTCGGTGAATCCAAACATCGATTGTTTGATTTTTCTCCTGGGGATCGAACTTCGGGATAAGTGTCTTCCCCTCAGTATTTTTCGATGCTCGTGGTGCTGGTCGATCCACCACAATTTTCACCGTTTCGATCAATTGGTGAAGCGCCCGTTGCCACTCTGGCGATCTTCGGTCACTCCGCGAGTGTCTGTGCTGTCTTCGCGAACTTCGCGATGATCTACTTCGATGCTCCACTCGCGGTGACGTATCTCGCGATCGACTGCGAGAACGTGAACGCACTCTTCTATCACGTGAACGAGCCATTATTAACACTGATTAATCTATTTCACTCAATAGTTATCCACTAATTTAACACTGTGTTAATCGCACTACACAATCACTATTCACAATAATATTTATTAATACTCGCGAATAATGACCGTTCTTTATCCCACTTCTGAAGCTGTAAGGAACACGTTATTCGTTTACAAGACGTTTATTAACAATATTGAGATTATACAAATGGATATGACTCAAAGGGTACAATAATATACGGTACAATAGAATGACGATAACCGAAGTGTACGAATTGGGGATCCTCTCGGAAGTGCCACCATCCTCCCTCGTTGCTGGGGTCCTAGAGTTACCCCAAGGGTGGGGGTAAGTACAAGGCCCGCCTGTACTCTCATCCCTCACTATCGGTCCTTGAGACTAGAGGGTGGACCTCCAATGTGGTGGAAGGGGGATGACGTCACTTTCAAAAAGGTATCTTTTTGAGCTCGGAGAGCTTAAAACAACACACAGATTGTACTTTTGAGCTCGAAGAGCTCAAAAAAGCGGCCAGGTATTAACGGAATTAGCGGGAAGTTGCAGGGATGGCCTTTAGGGTCAACCGTTTTCCTAATTTTTTTTTTTTTATTTTTATTTTCGTGTAGACTTGATAGAATATTTTTATTTCAGAGGCAGTTAAAAATAATTTATAGAAGTTTGGAAAATCCAAAAGTGCACGCCTCATAACGCTCATTCATTTTTTAAGAAAAAATAAATTGTGTAACTGATAAAAAAAAGAAAATTATAATTAAGTAATTTCTTACAGAGTATTTTTTTTTTTTTTTAAATATCAGCACCCTTTTTTCTTGTTATATGCGCACGCAGTCTAAAAAAATCTAGCTTTATCAAGTGGCGCCATAGTTTTCACGTGACAAATAAGAAAAATTCGTTTGTTTTTGTACGGTTATATCGTAATAAATTTTAATAAAAATTCAATAAAAATTCAATAAAAAAAAAATACGTAAACTAGGCTACTGATATGAAATACGGACCCAGTTCATCGCATTCGTAAACTAATAAAAAAGGTCCAGTCTTGAAATATCAATTTGTTCGGGAGTAATCATTGGTACATCCAAAATGGGGTGACATCCGGACGTCCACGTAAAATTTTTTTCAAAATAGCTACATGAAATGATTTTAGAAAGTAAAAGATGGTTTAATTTAAGTGTTTTCTCCGTGCACATCTACTTATATTATTGTATAAGTGTAATATGGTTGTGATAGAGACATTTAAAGATCACAAAATTGCTTGACCTTGATGAGTCGAGTATATAAAGCACACGCGCTTCGCACTATGAGGCGTGCAAAATGTAATTCATGAAATCGAAAGATTTTTTTTAATCTGTAAAATTCTATACCAAAACTATTATTATAAAAAATCTATTCTACGCATATTGATATAAAAATCAACATTTTAATATAAAAAAATTTGAACCAAAAAAGTTTTGAAAAAATTTCTCTTGAATCAAGTAAGAAGTTTAAACTAGATTCAGGAAAAATGTAAAAATTGTTTTGAAATATAACACAAGTTCAAAAGCAATTACTTTTTTATTTTTTTTTTCTGAATTTTCTTATTAAAGTAAAAAAAATATGAAAAAGTATCCCATCAAATTTTAATTATTCTTACCATTTAAATCAACTTCTAAACAGAAATTTGAATAAAATCAACTAAACATAACACTTTTTCCGATTTACCATCTTTTAGCCAAGATTTAGCCTTAGATCCATCAAATAAAAAAATAATATGTAACGCCGTGTAGATTAGTAGATATTTCTAAAAATAGATATGATATTTAAACATAGATATATACTTGAATGGTAAAGTTTGAATGGTGCAGATCGAAAAGAGCTAAACCGGATAATCTAGCGAGTGTGCTCGCTAAAGCTCTTTGCTGTAGGATAGGAATATAGGCGTTGCCGAACTTTTATTTATTCACGCGTTCTACTCAACCGACAAGCTCGGCTCACGAATCTCACACACACACATTCACACACACCTCAATTTTCTCTAGAAGAAAAAGAAATAACAGTATAGTGCGGTTAAGGAGACTGAGTTAGGTGGCTTGCATCGTCGTAAGTCGCGTCGGTCTGCACACTTACTTGGTTCCCTTTTCACCCGACTCGAGCTCGAACTCAGCCACTTACCTTACTGGCTCTGCTCTTTTTTTTACGCTCAATGGGTAACCGTTGCTTGTAATAGAACGTGTAGAGCAGACTAACAACATGACTGAACACAAAACATTGTTCTTTGAGGTGAAAATTCAACTAAAATCGACTAGTGTGTTTGAACTTTGCGATTGCTATTCCCGCCGGCAAAACATATTACTTTTTTTACATAAAAAATGATTGACATATTTATGCTATGAAATATTATTTCACTCCTTTTTATTATTTTTTTCCATTACAGTCATACTCTTTTAAACTTTATTGCGATTAATAAAAAAAATATATGACGAATGTTATTTCATCGCAAGCTAATAATATTTTTTAAAATTACTTTTACCAAGGGAATTTTTTTATTATTAAATTTACAATTTAATACATTTGTTATCTCCTAAAAAGCAATAAATATTTTATGAAGAGTTGTCTTATAAATTTATTTTGTATCAAGAATTAATAAAGAAATAAAAACTCGTGAAATAAATTTGTTAGAGATATTCGCGATATGAAAAATTAAAAAAATTGTCTGATCCTTCAGTTAAGTCATAGAGCGATTAATTATTTGTAATTGAAATTTTTTTATCGCAATATAAGAGATTAACTTGAAGAACGATCAAGAATTAAAAGTTGGATTGCTTAATAATTAATAATATAATTTATGGAACATTGAAGATTTTACTTTCTTCATAAAAGTTTGCGTTTTGCAAAATTAGATTTTAATATTATAAGAGATGTATCATGAGAATATTAAATTAACGAATAATTAAAATAAAATTATCTTTTTTTTATTTTTTTTAATAAAATGAACAGAAAGAAAAAAAAATAAGTTTAAAGCCTTTTAAGATTTTATAAAATCATGCAAAATTTTCAAGTTTTAAGGAGGTTCGAGCGAATCTAATGTAAAAAATAATTTCCAACTTTGAGCTTTGAAATTAAGTATACGTATAAATAAATACGTCATTTATCTAATCTCAAAATTTAAAAAAGATTCACCGTTTAGTTACTTAGATATTAAATTTAAAAAATCACATATTTTATCTCATTATACACGGGCTCTTATGGCGGACAAACTTTTGTCGAGACTTTAATTATTTTTTTCAATATTACCCTCCCAACTTTAACGGATAAAAAACTGAACACAAGAAACTTGGATTATTGCAAAATATAAAAACAATTTAATAATAATACATTACCGATATAATTTTTGAAATATTTAAAGTCAAATTTTATATTTGTAACTCGTTTATCGTCAGCCATTTATTCGAATAAAGATTTGACAACATCGCGTTAATAGCTGAGAAAAAAGAAAAGAATAGAAATATAGAGTTACAGAGAGAGAAATTTTTAACTCACACACTCATCCACGTCTCAGTTATGGGTATAATCAAGCGCGCTATTGCCAAATTTGTTTATTTATTCCGGCAAGTAATAAATACGAAAGTCATTTTATTACTTTACTTTATTAAATAAGTAAAAATCATAAATTATTAAATTGTTTAAATTATTTTAAATTAAAATAAAGAATTTTGACGAATATCGGGAAAACTAAAATTAAAAAAAAATTTTAACACTATTTTCACTCATTAGTTACGCTCGAACTTCCTTAATGATTAAATAAATTTTTTTTTAATTTTACAAATCATGAATTATATTCGATTTAAATTTTATAAGTTTTTGAAGCAGAAAAATTTTCATAAATCAAGGATTTTTCTTCTTCGTCAACTTCATTTTATTCCAGCATATAAGTATATATATATATATATGATTCTTTATTGTGCTTCGAGGATTTAAACCCACGTACCAGAAAAAACCACAAATTCAATACTCATCAAATGTGAATATATAAATTCCTATAATTCTATCACAAATTGGAGTAATTCAATATCGAATAAACTGTCCAAATTAAATAGTAATTAAAAGTCTATATATAAATCAATAATAATTCATTCGGTACTAAAAAATAAAAATCATTCGAATCGATAATTATTAATTCCGAGGATAGTATCTGTATCTCTATTACATGAACTAATTGTATTAATAACGATATTAATCAGTATAAATATTTAATCATCGGGCAACGCACCTAAAGAGCAGTATGATTTATTACAAGTTAATGCAATATTCATAAATAGATATGGTTTGAATTAAAGTTAATTAACGTGTTGCAGAGTTATATGCAGAATCCGATTAAGGGTAATTTAAAATTGCCTACTAAATACGCCTTGTTAAATTTAATATTGATCTAGCTATTTAAAGTAACTTGTGTGTAAATCCCATTATTTTCTATAAGCTCGTTAACCATAACCCATTGAGTAGCTTGTTACAAGTCTGTCTGACCCAGACGGAAACTTTTACTATTAACAACTGACCAGTTCCGTGTAACTATAACCCAACACCCAACACATACATGCATAACCGCTTATATTACAATATATAGTGATGTTGTGTGTACGTAACTGTACTTGGTATTTCGTACTATTATACAGGAAGTAGAGTAGAGATATAGAATAGTACTCAGACTGCAGTAACACGGTTGTAGGTACTATTATAAACCCTTTCCACTTGGAGCTACCGACTCTCATCTAGCAGTCTCGCCAACCATATTTACTAATTATTTCCAAACATTGCAGCCGTATCTACTTGTTAGTACTAACTATTTTTTTACTACTGGAGTATCAATATATACTTTTCTTTATTTAATTAAATCATTTTTTTATTTACTCTGTTTAATTAATTTAATTTTTACACACTCCAAGATATTTTTCTTTTTTTATAAAATAATTTGGGTTAAAAATTTATTTTACATGTGGAAATTTAATATTCATTAAAATGTACAAGTCGACCTTGCGTGATTCTTATTTTTGGGGATTTTTTAATGTCTAGGCCATTAAGCAAAACAAATAGATAAAAATTTTAATATTTATTTAGTGTAATTGTAATTTCCTGATTCTGGTGTATGTTGGAGTTAATTTTCCGTTAAAAAGGACGAAACCTTTATCAGGAGGTTAATAAACTAAAAATTATGATTTATGATAATGGTTAGTTAAGGAATGTTTGTAATTGATAGGAAACTATAAACTATATCTATAAATTTTGATGTTAAACATTATTTATGAACATTTTCTTTTGAATATCAACAAAAAATGATTCAATTCATCATTTTAGAGACCTAATTTTTTCCATTAAAGTGTAACTCTAACAATAGTATATTAATCATAGTTTTTAAAATTTTACAAAAATTTATATCAAACTTTCATTTATTTTGCAAAGTTGTTTTGACTCAAAATTTAAATAATAAATTATTGAATTTTCTACGCTTAAATACTCTACCTCCATGACTGAAACAAATTTCTCGAGCAAAAAAAGTAAAAATTATTTATCGGAAACATTTCAAAGATTTATCAGTAATCCTTTTTTTCCAATCACTTGACTCGACAGAAAAAGCACCCGTAATTTTTGATTAATGTATGTAAATCATACGTGATAAAATCCATTATTCCCAAATAGAAAACTTTCAATTTTTTGCTCCATAAATTATGTAATTGCTTTTTAAATACACATTGATTAAACAGTTTATTCTGCGTTACATGTACAATAAAAAAAAAAAAAAACAAAAATGAAAAATTAAAAGCATTTGAATAAAGTATGCAATGATCTTCGCCGAACAGTACACCGTCCTTTAAAGTAAGTTCTCTGAACGATAAGCCGAAGGTCCACCCTATACGTTAGCTCGGATAAGATAAACCCGATAGCTTGAATAGTGGGAGCTAGATCTAGAAAACTAACTACATCTTCCGATAGATAGAGGGAGCCAAAGTAAAGGGATAGGAGAAGATAGCTTGGAGGAAATATACCAGCACGTATCCGATGTAGCTGAAGGATATGTAACTCTATAACTGTATACATCCTTACCCTTTTTTCTTAAAGAAAACTTTTAACCTGACCTCCAATCTCCTTTTCTGCATCCTGGCTTCGGGCTATACCTGCCTCAACTTTCTTTTCTCTTCTCCCAACTTCTTTAAACTTTTTATGCCATTTCATTTTTTTTTATTTCTCTCTTTTTCTTTATTTTATTTTTTCTCTATACTACATTTTCTCGAATGTACTTTTTTCTCCACACACCGGCAATGGACCGGCTTTAGCTACTTGACCTGTCGTTCCTTTACCAATCTCTTTTCGTGCCTTCAAGCTTTGACCTCAAATCCTGTCATCGCGAGTGCGTGACGAGTTCTCTAGAAATTCAAAATTACCCTGGGCTCTATTGTGTTTTTTCTTTCCACTTTAAGTATTAAGAGCCGAATTTTTATGATTATAATTGTTTTAGCAAATAAATTTACGACGAAACTGCAGATAATGGCGTAAAGCTAAATAAATATGAGGCGTTGTGAAAAAGTAATTGAAAAAAAATAATGTAAAATAGGAGGTCGTAATGAGGAAAATGTTTTTAAAATTATCAAGAAATAATGTTGTATCTTGAATTTATAAAATTAACGGTGACTTTTTCATTGTGAGTAAAAAAATACTAGGTGGAAAGGTTAGTAAATGTATAAGCACTTTCGCCAAATGGCTAGTGCTTCGTTGCGTATGCAATTACCTTGAGTTTTAAAATTAAAATTCTTCCTCTCTTGATTCTACGTTAGCCAACCATACTACCGAACAACAGTTGACCAAATTACATACTACATTATATTGTATTAAATTAAAATAGATATATTATAATTATGATAAATGGACAAACTCGTGAATTAACATGTATGTATAAGTGGATTATATTTTTAGGGAGACTGAAATAAAAATAAAAGGCTTTTAAGATTGTTCAACAGTTTGTTTTATCCGTAATTTTAATTTATTTTTTAAGATTTAGTTTTATAGTCAGTCAATTTTCATGAGGGAAAAATTTAATTTTTTACTGAAAATTTACGTTCGTTTTTTAGTCTTTGTCAATGTATTCAAAATTATATAAATTCATAAATTCACCAATATTTTATTTATAAACTTCACGAAGTTTTTTTTCATAATCACAAATTTTTTCAGTTTAACAAAAATTGAACAATGTAAAAAAAAATTTTTTTTCAAATTCTTTTTTCAATTTCTTATAAATTATGAAAATCTAAGTTAACTTTTTGATTTAAAAAAATTTTTTAAGGATAAAAAATTTTTAAAAAAATTTTATTTGAATCAAAAAGTTTACTGAAACAATAACATTTTATTGTAATATTTATTCAATCAATAGTAAAACTTATTTTACTAATTGTAAAATTTGTTAATAGCTAGAAAATCTAGAAACTTCAAGTATTATTAGTCATAAAAAAAATTAGGAAAACGGTTGACCCTGAAGGTCATTCCTGCAACTTCCCGCTAATTCCATATTCAGGCGCTTAAAATTGTACCAATGACGTTTTTGGGCTCTCCGAGTTCAAAGAGATTGCTTTCCTATGCTTTTGAGCTCTTCGAGCTCGAAAGTTTGATAGAGATTTGATAAGACACTATTGTTTGAATTTTTAAACCGCAATAACTTTTGAATGAATAAACCGATTTTCACGCGGTTGGCAGCATTCGACGCAGTTTTTCAAGCCTCACAAATAATTTTAAATTTTGAATTTATCGCGCTAGAAATTTCGGAGTTATTCCGAAAAAACACTTTTTTCGGTTTTCTTTCGTTCACGATATCTCTCGAACGAATCAACCGACTTTGACCGAACTGTTGGCGATCGACGTGGTTTTTTGAGGTTAAGAGCTGATTAGTTTTTGGAGTTGATCCATCAAGCCGTTTAAAAGTTATTCAAAAAAACGACATTTGAAAAAAAATTTTTTTTCAATTTTTTGAAGATTTCTCAAAATCTATTTATCTGAATCGGTCCAAATAGTTTTCAAAATCTAAGTTTGGTCAAGCCCTTTCGAATGGCACCAACCGCGATGAAATCGGTCAAACCGCACACACACACACACACACACACACACACACACACACACACACACACACCTCGGGGCAGAAGAGATACTGCTACCGGGCGCGTCTCCCCGAGCGGATGGGAGAACGCTCGCTGTCCTTGGATGACACTTAATCTCTTAGTTGATGAGGTACAGCGGGTAGGAGCCAAGCAAAATAACCAAACAAAATACGCTCCCGTGGACAAAACTCCCCTTTAATGGGTTGGTCGCACTAACTGACCTAACAAGACGATCGTTCTCTGCTGTGACCCACTGGGAGTGACCGGAACCTGTATCGTAGTTTCCGACGATGCAGGCCACGGCTGATGTGAGCTTGCTCTACCGAGGTGTAAGTTGCAGCAGTGGATCAGGAGCCAGCCACTTCGGGCCTTGATCAGGAAGTACGCAGTGAGTGTTAGAGATCGGAATCTTCACCGCTCCGAGCGAGTCTAGTCCGTCCGTGTATTCCGGGACTGGCTAAGTGTCGGCTAGGCCTCAGGGAACTGGGGTAGGAGTACTATCTCCGAGGGTACACCCGTTCCTAGTTATGGCAACCCGCTCCACTCCGTACGATGCGCTGGTAAATTAAAAAGTATGAGTAATGCACAGGAAACAAACAAGAGTGAAAACGGGCCTCATGCCCAGCAAGACGCACTGCTACTTAGTGCAAAGATGAAGAGGACAGATGCGCTGGCACATCTGGAGAAGCTAGTCTGTGGACTGCAGGACTTTCTCCAAACCAAGCAAAATGTCCACAAGGAGATCAAGTCGAAGTCGACGAACATCTGCAGTGCCCTGAGAAGGTTCAAAAAACTGGACCAAGAATGGCAGGAAATCCAACAACAACACGGTAATATCGTGATGAAGACGAGTGTGACAGCGGTTCCACCAGCAAAAGCCGACACGTTTGTCGAGGAGATGGACACAGGTGGCGAGGGTGACGTCGAGTCAGTTGTCGGAGACGGAGAGGAAACTGGAACTGAAATCAGGCCTGGGAAAAGGAAAGAACGAAATTCCCCAGACTCAATGACCAGCCGTACTAAGAAGAAGAAGGACCTTAAACCAAGTCCCCCGAAAAACGCGGTAACACAGGACGGCGGTAAGGAGGAGGTGAATGAATGGCAAAAAGTCCAGTCAAGGAAGTCCAAGAGAGAGCAAGCAGTAGAAAAGCTCCAGAAGCAACCGCCGGAAGAGTCCAGGCCAGAGCCTAATCGGAAAGAACCGCGCAAACGGATTAGGCCGGACGCACTGATCATCCGCCCCGCAGAGACGGCAAAGTATGCTGAAATTCTGAAGCGAATAAAGCAGGACGTCCCTGACGAACAGGTCCGTACTACAGTGGATAAGATCCAAAGAACTAGGACCGGGAGCTTGCTGATTACGCTTTCGAGGAAGAGCGCTGACCGAGGCCAAGCCTTACAGAAGACCATCGCGGACATCCTCCAAGAAGACGCGAAGGTAATCTGCAAAGGGCCACAGGAAGACGTCGAAATCCGAGATCTTGACGGTACCACAACCAAGGAGGATATTCAGGCTGCATTGCAAACGGAAATCGGAGAAACCTGCGAGATACCACTAGGGACAATTAAGATTCATAAGGCCTACAGAGGTACTCAGACAGCTGTTGTGACACTACCAGCAGCTGCAGCGCGCAAGATATTGGCAGGAAGCGGTAAAGTCCGGATCGGCTGGACCAACTGCCGAATCAGAGCTACGAGGAGACCAATCCAATGTTTCAAGTGCTGGCACTTTGGACATCTTGGATCCCAGTGCAAGAGCAATGTGGATCGGTCTAAGCTATGTATTAGGTGCGGACAAGAGGGACACAAGATTGCTGAATGCAAAACCCAGCGAAATGTGTATTATGCGCGGATCAAAGTGCGGAGAACTCGGCTCATCATGCCGGCGCATCCAGGTGCCCAGTATTTAAAGAGGCACTCCAGAAGATAACAAACAAACAGACATGAAGATATTGCAGCTAAACCTAAACCATTGCGAAGCTGCACATGATCTGCTTATGCAAACAGCAAGAGAACTAGAGTTAGACTTAGTAATGATAGCAGAGCCATATAGATACCTGAATACCCAGCCTTGGGAATCTGACAGCACCACCAAGGCTGTCATCTGGTCTTGTGGTAAGCATCCCTTCCAGAGTGTAGTTAACAATGATAATGCCGGCTTTGTAGCAGCAACAGTTAACGGCATCCGTTTCTACAGCTGTTATGCACCACCTAGCCTATCCATTGTTGAATTCACTGAATTCTTGGACAAACTGACCGAGGACGCCAAGCAGCATTATCCGGTCGCGATTGCCGGTGACTTCAACTCCTGGGCAGTAGACTGGGGCAGCAAGCAGACAAATGCGCGAGGAAAAGCACTCCTCGAAGCTTTCTCTACACTAGATGTAGTCCAGCTCAACAGTGGTGATACGCCAACCTATACTAAAGGGGAAGCAAGCTCTATTGTAGATCTCACTTTCGTCAGCAGCAGCCTCATCAGTGGGAAATACGACTGGAAGGTGATGGATATCTACACAGCCAGCGACCACAAGGCAATTCTCTGGGAAATATTACATGACCGGAATACAAGAAGACCAATCAAGTCACTCAATACCATTGGATGGAAAGTGAAGTCTTTTGACACAAGCACATTGATAATAGCCCTGAATAGTGAACCGATTACTACTGGACCCGCAGAAGAAATGACCAAGGACCTGATGAAAAGAGTTGTCCAGGCCTGTGACGCAAGTATGGTCCGGAAATGCAGCATAAGCCAACGCCCGGCAGTACACTGGTGGAACGACCACATCAGCGTTCTTCGGAAAGAGTGTCTAAAGAAAAGGAGAATATCCCAGCGTGGCTATCGACGACCTAACTCTGCGGAGCTGGTCGCAGAGTACAAAAAAGCCCGTCGATTACTGAACAAAGCCATCAAGGATAGTAAGAGGCAATGCTGGAAAGAGCTCATCAACGAGGTGGACAAAGACCTGTGGGGTAGGCCGTACAAGGTGGTCATGAATCACCTAAAAGTCAAACAAATGCCGGCACCCACATGCCCACAACTTCTGCAGAGAATCGTTACCGCGCTGTTTCCGCAGCAACGCGAGCTTCACTACCAGCTAGCTCAAGGAGAACTGGAGGACATTCCAACTGTCACGGAAGAAGAACTGACGGAGGCTTGCAACCGCGTAGGGAATAATAAAGCACCGGGATTAGACGGAATCCCTAACATTGCCTTAAAACAAGCTATTAAGGCAGCACCGGCATTATTCCTGGATGTTTACAACACCTGCCTCAAAGAAGGGATTTTTCCTCGAAAGTGGAAACAGCAACGGTTAGTGCTGCTTCCTAAAGGGAAAAGCCACCGGATGAACCGTCATCTTACCGCCCACTTTGCATGCTAGATACAGCGGGTAAGATATTCGAACGCATAATTCACCAGAGAATTGAAGCAGTAGTCGACCCACTCCTGGCAGACAATCAGTATGGATTCCGGAAAGGACGATCAACCCTGGACGCAATCAAACTGGTTGTTGATACGGCCAAAGAAGCAATCGCAGGAACCAGATGGAAGGGTGGAACGAAGAAGTATTGCCTGGTGGCGACCCTAGACATCAGAAATGCCTTCAACTCCGCCAATTGGGAATGCATCATGCAGGCCCTCCAAGAGAAGAATGTACCAGAATACCTTCTTAAGATCGTAGCAAGCTACTTTGAAAACAGGGTCCTGAAGTATGACACGAAGAACGGTCCAAGGGAGTATGCTATTTCTGGAGGTGTACCACAAGGTTCAGTTCTAGGCCCGCTCCTGTGGAATATTATGTATGACGGCCTATTAAGACTAACTCTGCCAAGAAACGTCAAACTCGTAGCATATGCAGACGACGTAGCCGTAGTGATCGTTGCCAAACATCTTGACGAGATAAACCATGTGTTCGATCTCACTTTCGAGCGCGTTAACCGGTGGATGGACGCAGTGAACCTGCAACTGGCGCAACACAAAACTGAGGCAGTGCTTATTACCAGCAGGAAAGTGGTAGAGACAATTAAGCTGAAAGTCGCCGAACAAGAAATCACATCACAACCTTATATTCGATATTTAGGAGTGATGCTTGATGCCCGACTCAACTTTAAGCAGCAGGTAGAACACGTCAGTGCCAAGGCGTCAGCAGTGGGAACAAGTCTAGCACGACTGATGCCGAACATCGGAGGGCCAAAAGCAGAGCAGAAGGGTACTGTTATCATCTGTAGTCACATCGGTGCTTACATATGGTATATCTATTTGGACCAACGCTCTCGAGATGCAAGAATCATGGAGGAAGGCTGGACCAGTATACCGACGGTGTGCCTTAAGAGTCGCCAGCGCCTTCCGCACAATATCCGAGGAAGCAGTGTGCGTTATTTCCGGAACTCTGCCTCTCAGAGTCCTCGCTGAGGAAAGACGGAACCTTTATCATCGTAAAAGGTCAACTACACTAAGCGCTGAAGAGCTCAGAACTGAAGAACGGCAAAACAGCTTCGACCGATGGCAGCTCCAGTGGGACGCTGCAGAAAAAGGAAGATGGACGTATCGTCTTATACCGAGGATCGACGACTGGCTGAACCGGAGTCATGGAGAGGTTAACTACTACCTTACGCAGATGTTGTCAGGACACGGCTGCTTCCGAGCGTATCTTCACCGCTTTAAGCACGACGATTCTCCGGAGTGCCCATCCTGCCCAGGTGTCGCTGAAGACGTGGAGCACGTGATCTTTGCATGTCCTCGTTTTAACCAACAGCGCGATGAATTAGAGAAGATTCTAAAAAAGAGAATTCAACCGGAGACAATAGTAGAAGAAATGCTGTCATCAGAAGCTGTCTGGAACGCCACGAGCACCTTTGCCACTGAAGTGCTTACAGAGTTGCGGTCCATCGAGAGAAAAAGAGCAGAAAACAGAAACTAGAAGGGAGATCGAAATAACAACATCTTAGCCACCAGAAGGAAGAGCGGCAGCTAATTCCTCCCCCCGCGAAGAAATGCCTTACGGCGGTACCATGGGGGATCAGAGGATAGAAGAGAAAGGGGTTTAGGGTTTAGTGGGTAGGGGCGTTAGTGTCGAGTTAGTATGACGCTGCGTCGAGTCGCCACATATCCAGGCCAAACAGCTATGCCTAGAATCCGTAAAAAGGATTCCCCACAAAACACACACACACACACACACACACACACACACACACACACACACACACACACACACACACATACATACAGATACCGTGACAACCTCGCGGGGATAGTCAGGGAAGCTTCCTGTGACCTTCAAACGTCGAGATCTGATGAAAACTCGATTTTTGCAAAACGGGGTGAAAACAATAACTTCCCGATTTTTGAAAATCTTCGATTTTCTTAGCGGGAAGTTAAAAATAACCTTCGTTATAAAGTCCAACAATAGTAAAGATGAAACTAAGTTTACAGAAATATTAATCAATTACTAAAGTTACAATAATTAAATTAATTCTGTTTCATTGTGATTGAGTAAACTTGTTATTCCCCTTCAATAGATGAAATAATATTTACGTTCCCATACAATTGATTTGTCGAGTAGTTGAATAAAGTTCTAGAAGTTAAGACAAAACATCAATAAACACAGCATGAAATATGTTTATTCAATGGAAAGTAACGAGGTTTTCAATTTAGAATAAAAGATCGTTTTATTAGACATATTTGACATGCTTTAACGACTCTTCGTTGAATTCAGTGGAGCGCTGTCCAAACTCTAGAGTAAAGCAATTCATCGTGGCTGTCCGGTGATCACGTGGTATTCTAACTTGTAGAAAACTGTCCTAGCTCACACATACAGAAACATCGACATAAAGTACCATAGGAAAATACGAGAGATACTTGAGATAGCAAGTATCTTCAACGTATATTATGGTTCCAGTCAAGAAGCTCTCTCAAGTATCCAAAGTCTAATCTTCACTTTCAAATTCTTTGTATACCGAGTAGAGATAAATTCACTATTTTCTGTCTAATGATTTATACTATACACGTCACACTGTTTCTCGCTTCTTTATTTTACGTATATTTATATTTATAAGTTCCCGAAAAGAAATTTTCTGACATGTCCAAGTATGGCCATGATATGTAAATTGGCCATATAAAGCCATATCGAGCTTAATATGCCCATATATATTTTACTATGGTCAAATTTGCCTGTATATAATTTTTCGAGCAAAGGTATAATGTTAAAAATCTCGGCCAAAAGGCGCATCATCATTAAGTCGTCTTCTTACAAGAGAGTTAAGTTTGAGGTATTGAGTTACAGTCGTCTCTGTAAAGATACTCTTACCATACAAATTTACTCTCCGATGTACGTTCTGAATGTGCAATAAAAAACATAAGTTTTTACACACATTTAAAAAACGCGCTAAATCTTTTGATTCTAATACGTTATTCAAGACAGGGTAGGAGAATATCCGCGCATTTTTGACGAATGTATTCTATAAGTTTTAAAAAACGTTTTTATAGAGAGAGAAAGTTGAATGTATAAAATAAAATTCATTTTTTTCAATCTTTTAGTATCTGACATTGATTTTTAATTTAAACTAGCGAGTAAAATTTTGTTTAATAAAACATATTAGCTGACATACCCATTTTTAGAAAAAATAAAAAAAGTTTGGAAAATCCAAAAGTGCACGCCTCATAATCTCATTTCCCACTATAAAATTGATTAAAATAAAATACAAAAAACAAAATAATAAAAATCAGAAAACTCTGCTATGGTTTAGTGGCGTCATAATTCTAAGACGAGGAAAAAGAACACTATAATAAAATGTATTTCGACGTTCTAATTAGCAAATTGTCTAACTTCATTTTAGAGAATCTTCTATTTGTACGAAAAAAACAATTAGTTCAAAATTTATCATCATTTTAAAAAACCATTTAATATCATTAATATCTAATAGAGATATAATATTTAGGATTTGAATCATTCAAATGATTTATAATTGGATTATTGCTACATCAAAATGTTAAAAAATCACCCTCTAAAAAATAAGGAGTTAGACACATTTCTAGACCGTCGATTTATAGATATATATATATATATATATATATATATATATATATATATATATATATCTACAAATGTATATACACAAATACATAGTCGTATCTTAGCTTTTTATAAATAATAATTAAAGGACAATGAATTGAACGCTCATATTAATTGAGAAAGTCCGCAGTGTGTTACTTTAGATGATAAAAAAAAAAATTATTCCGGTACGTTAATTTTTCTGCCACATACACGGATCCAAAAACACAGATATTTATTATTTCTATTCTTCCGCTCTATAACGGTGACCAAACTCTATCCAAACTCTATTCTTTCAATTCAAAAGAATTTCACACGTATGAATTAAAGAAAATACAAATAACATGGACGTCTAGGAAAGATTATTTTTAATGTTATTATTTACTATGTTACAGAAAATAATTGTTATTGATATATATTTTATATGCCAGACAGATTATTTGACTTAATATAAGTGCACTCATAGTATCCTGTAAATGCGATTTAAGTAAAAAAAAATTAGGAAAACGGTTGACCATTTAATTTTGATTATCTAAAAATTATTTAAAACTTGCAATATTAAAATTCATTTAGACATTTGTCTCAACACTCAAAATTCTGTACTTAAGTTACTCTAAAATCTTTTGGTTTAAAATAAATCTTTTTATCTAATATTCTTTGTCATTACTTAAGTATTTTTTTATTTTAAGTATAAGTGAGTTTGCTTACGTATAACAAAACTCCCATTTATCTATTTAATCTCTTAAATGTACCTGGGCCCAAACTAATTACGGGAAATTCCCTGGGCCTCTTACAGGAGTCGAACGAGACACTTAATGATCACACTCGAATTATATTTTACAATCGTTAAAAAATGCAATAAAATCATACTCGAATTTTTTAAAATTAATAAATATGTAAAGAAAAATTCTTTAAATAACAACACTTTTTTCGGTTTTCTTTCGTCAACGATAACTCACGAACGAATCAACCGATTTTGACCGGACTGGTAGCGATCGACATGGTTTTTTTATGTTAAGAGCTGATTAGTTTTTGAAATTGATCGGTAAAGCCGTTTAAAAGTTATTCCAAAAACACCCCATTTGAAAAAATTTTTTTTTGTAGTTTTTTTGTGATTTCTTAAAATCTACCGGTCCGAATCGTTTCAAAGTATACTGAAAATATAAGTTTGGTCAAGCCCTTTTGAATGGCACCAACCGCGATCAAATCGGTCAAGCGGTTCAAAAGTTATGAGAGGTTTACATCTACACACACACACACACACACACACACACACACACACACATGCGCGCGCACACATACAGACACACAGACACCATCGCGGGAATCGTCAGGGAAGCTTTCTAGGACCTCGAAACATCGAGATTCGATGAAAACTCGATTTTCGTAAAACGAGGTGAAAACAATAACTTCCCAATTTTTGAAAATCTTCGATTTCCTTAGCGGGAAGTTAAAAATGAAAACCGTGTGGTGTCATGGGACACCAGATCGGAACGAAGTTCAGTCATCACGTAGACTATACATTAGACACTGTATACCCATCATACATAGACTATACATAAAAATCTTACGCTTTTTTTTAACGTTACGGACGTTTTTTGCCAGCTAGGGTACCCCTCCGTAACGCCCGATAAGAAACTTTGTCCCAAAAATCAATTTCAGTTTCGAAAAAACTGCTTTTGTTGACATGTCGAGAATAGAGCACTACCTCAACACTTTACTTATAAGGCGTACAATCGAAAAATCACAAAAAATTATTCTTTTATTCACATAGTTTGATATGGATATATATGACCAGATCAGACCATGTATGGTCACAACAAAAATTTTTTTACGGGTTGTATTTTTATTCTTTAAAAGTTGTGTGCAAAGAACAAAACTTGTTAAAATAAAATGGTCAAAAATTAAAAACAAGATCCCTGGGTCAATTTCCGTAGTCTAATGGCCGAGTAGAGTGGTTGAACGAAATGCATGAGAATGACGACGGGGATATTATATTAAAGCTTCCGACTTGTAGTTGTGCGGAAAGCACTGAACTATGCTCCACAGCACAGTAATACTTACGTGGCTGCTCATTTTCATTTTGCCTATTCTATCTGAACCCGACTAACACCCTCCATTCTATATATACATACATTGTATATCTTTGTATCTACGCTAGTTACGCTTTAGCGCAGTAAATTGCAATAAGGCAAGTACCACACCAGTTAATGTTTGGTACTTATACAACACAAAGACCTTTTGGCAAAAGTTCGCGCAGATGTGCGTATTCATGGGTAACCTTTCTTGCATCACGAGATAATATCGCTATTATTTATGGAAACTAGATAAAATGTTAATTAACGTTTGATATATTTCTAAATAACAGTTCAACTGGAGGTTATCTGTGAAATTTTAAATCACTTGATTGAATTTCTCTCTATATTCATAAGTTTAAAATGTAACATCTTAAATTGCGAAATGTAAAATTATCGAAGTAACCGTATTGAAAGTCTGGTCCTAATTATGATGTTACCATTTAAAATTTTCCGATAATTTTTTTCCCGTATTGTGATGATTAATTAAGTTGAAATATTGTTTACGTTCATCTCTTAATTAATTTTATTTTTATTTATTGTAAAAATTACCATTTCCTGTTAGTATTCCACAGAAAATGTCTTTAAATAATGAATAATATCAAAATTTATAGTTAGTTTCTTATCATTACAAATATTTCTTAACTAGGTCTTATTACTGACGGGTATCTTGTATATAGATACCCGTACACTACTAGTACATAGTAGCCCCAAAAAGTTAGATAATAAATATTACAGTATATCTACTTCCATTTTACTAAACGCAAAGAATTTTCCACAGACAAAATATCTGACTGTCAGAAATCAATATATAACCTACCAGCACACTATATAGCAACGACTACTATTCCAGTGATGTAACAAACTGTTACACTACTTACTGCGCTGGCTAGTGAAAATCTCAATATAATATCTGACCACACCTCTTAATTTCACGTCTGTATAGGGTTAGCATTGACACAATCCAACATTAACCAACAGTAACAAATTTTGTTACTTAAATAATGATCAAGATATACTAATGATCAATACTGGACGAGTCAATGCCAGTTTTACAGAAATTTTTATTATTACCCATTTCAAATTTTTATAATACATAGATAAATATAGATCTATCAAGTGAACTCGTCCATCATGCATTGACTCATTATTCAAACAACAAAATTATTTTGTTGTGATACTAAATTTGTTGCTTGTTTACATTCCGAGCAATCATTAATATCCTTCCAAAATGGATTTTGCTACTGCTACACTGATAGAAGGATTTATTTGTATTAATAAATATTTGTTAATAGTTAACAAATCATTTATTAGAGACCACTTTTTAGTATTAAACAAATATTTCCTAGTATTTAAAATGATTTGTTTGTATTTAATAAATCTGATAGTCATTTATTAAATATTAATGATTCTTTTTAAATATTAAGAAATATTTATTAAGGACTAAAAAGTGGTCTCTAATAAATGATTTGTTAAATATTAAAAAATATTTTTAATTATAAACAAATTCTTCGATCAGTGTAGCTTGGCTATGCTGATAAATATTTCTAAGCTCCCACATCAATATCATTGTCATTAAGAATAAATATTTAAAAACCTCCAAAACTAAAACTGTACATAAAGTTATATAACTAAAAAATAATTAAAAATATGAGCTAGCATATGTTGCATTTGGTATCGTGACTGCGCATATGCTACAATGGTTTCCATTTAATCCAGGAGAACATGCGGATGACACGTCGCTAAAATTTATATTCACGTGTATATTTATGTAGATATGCTTTCTCAACTATACCCGCGTTCGCGGATTTTCTTTCTCAGTCTAACCGACTCCCTTTCTCCCTATTTGTTCGCGGTTTAGTCGGGAACCACAAAAATAAAAATTCTCCGTTTAGTTATATTACAGTTACCTATATCTATATTTATATTTATACATATATAACTCTACTCTCTAGCCTCTTTCTCTCTCTCAACAAGGTACGTGTGACGTTAATCATCGCGGCAGCGTAGTAGAGATTCCACGAGTGGAGCGGCCGGTATAGTACAAAGAGCATCGGAGATATTTCCGGTAGGTTGACTGTAGAAGGGCTGATGTTACACTCAAGCTCACCCTTCTCGACAAGAGGGTTAAAAACGGAGAGAGGCAGGGAGGGAGAGATAAATATGATATGACAACTAAAATAGAGGAGTTGCAGCGGCAGTTTCGCAAGTCGGCGATGCTGATGTGATATGTCATGGATTAATATCGGTAAAATGATGAGGCTCAACCGTGAATTATTACGAAAATTGTCGCACACATATTATGCACGTGATGTAGAGGGTGGAAGCCACTTGTAAAAAATTTACAAAATCTATTCGAAATCAGCCAGCCGATTTAAGTGGTTATTTATTTTTACGTTTCCTTCACTTTTTAATCTCGAGATCGTCATAAAATAAAAGATAAAAAAATGTATCTTTATTTATATTTATACCTTGTGATATAAATATATAAATACGAATTTTTTTTCATCGTTTTTTTAAACTTCACGGCAGAATTATTTGACGAGTGTCCCTCGGCTCTTTTACTCCTTTTACTTTCCTTAGCACTTGAGAGTATTCGCGATGATAGTATGACGTTGACAAGCAAGCTTGGCTTAGCGTCTCTCACGCTTACCGCTCTTTCTCTTCACCCACTTTCGTCTTTTTTCCCTTTCTCTCTCTCCTTCTCGTCCTTTGCACTTTAGCCAATTTACATTTTACCGTAGTCGAATAATTTTCTGCTGGCAACGCGGAAGAAGATCGTTCCAGACCTCTTATCAACGCCTCACTTTCTATCATATATTATGCATGACATCTAGTTTTTATTTTATGTATATTATATCATTTATTAAAAATATATTACTGTTTTTAATTAACAATCGGGATTTTTATTTGAAACTAGTTCTTTTTTTGTGGTTATTTAAACTTCGACTATCGGTTTCTTGTACTTGGTAAATTTATAGTGATTGTTAAAATTTATTAGAACGGCTTTTTAGTTCAAGAACTTTTTTATTTGAATTAAAACAATAAAATTCTAAAAAATAATTGTCTTGGATCAAAATATTTTCTCTTGAATCAATTTTTTTCATCAACTAATTCTTTTTACCTTTAACAACTCCAGTTTTTAGCTTTTAATTTTAAAAAAGTTTCCAATTTTCAATTTTAAAACATTCATTTAATGGTATTGTTTATTTAAATTAAAACAATTAGGTAGTTTTTCCCATTTATTAATTTTGTCGTTCTCAGAATGGTCAGAAAACTTTCGAACCCAATTTCAATAAATTTGACAGAAAAACAAGAAAATTGTTTGCTAAAAAATTAATTTAATATAAATAATTCACATATATATACTTAGAATCATAAAATTTCTTCATTAAAATTTCATTAAAAAACTTTCTAGAAATATATAGAATTATAAAATTTTATAAAATAATCATTTTGTTTCGATTATAACTTTTTTTCTCGAATACTCATTTAATTTCTAAAAAAAAACTAATTTATTTCCATCACAAAAATAGGACAAGCAACAACACCAAAAATATACGTTCAATTTTCAGTAATAATTAACAAGTTAATCGACAGCAATAGATGTTAATAAAGCAAAAAAATTTGTGTTGATAATTAAAGTAAAATAAACTATCTTATCTAATTCACACTAAAATAAGGAACATTAAAGACTACGCCCTTGACGATGCCATTAAGACTAGATACAGTACAAAAGCGATAGCCACGATCATCGACTCTAGGGGTTAAAACTACTCTCGTTTCAAGATGCTTCAGATATACTTCCCCGGCACTCATGGGACTCAGTGCACGTAACTTCCTTGCTCGCCAGAAAAACCCGACAGCCGATAATATCCTCGCTTTTTCACTTCGGGGTTTTATTTTCTAGCTGCCTTCCGATCCACCCATCGATTAACAAAAAATAAAACACACTGTACAATATGAGATAAAAATAAGCCAGAATTATCTGTGATAGTAAAAAGACATAAAGTAACCACTGATGTATATTTGTTACAGGAAGTGCTTACATCATCCGATGGAGCGCACCCCAGCTGATGGTCGTAGCAGTCCAGTACATCCTGACCGGACCGTACATGCCGCCTTATGTGCCCCAGAACGTTAATTAAGCCTCATTTATCATCTGTCTAAGCCTCATCTCTGTCTACTTCGTAGCCTCTGTGATTCCAACTTAACTGAGTCCGCTTCTCTTCAACAGAATTTTATCTTAACACGGAGAAATTTTACATGGTAACAAGTGGACTTATTCTTCCTTGACTCCCTCATCCGCTATTTTTTATACTTATTTTTATCAACTAATTATTATGTGGATCTAATCAGTGTTACATTGTAATTATTAATTGTAAATTTAAAGCCGGTAAATATTCATCTCGTGGCACGTATTCGTAAATTTAAGCAACTCCACATACGAGAAATCCACCGACACACCCTCAAGCTCGGTTGAGAAGGCGTACTGTAAAGATACTACTATACTTAATTTACAAGACAACTTCTGCACGGTGCAGCTGATTAATGGTCTTATTATTAAAAATAGTTTGTTTCATGATCATGACATGTGACACTGAATCACTCACTACTTCCATTACTCTAGATATTTAATCAAGTTTAATATATCCGACGATAAGTGGTTGAATTAAAGTCACGACGACGCTTTGTAAAATCATTAATTATGGTTGTGAGGAATTAAATGTGTGACTGGTGAATCGAAAAATATGAGAAAGAAATCACTTTTTTTTTGTGCTGTCAATCGGAGTTTGAAAAGACAGTTGAGGTTCCAATAAATTGTTTACACATTTAACTGATTTATGATTAAATTTTTGAGAATTATTTTTACTGAGTGAACTGGAAGAAAAAAATAACTTGGCTTAAGTAAAAAATTCCATTCAAAATTCCACTCTTGTTGAAAATAAGGCTCAAGTCTGTTTCAAAATGAGTTAAAGTAAAAAAAAATTTTTTTTTAATATTTTAAATGAAGGAAGTGTTGTTATTGAACCAATAATATAAAAGGAAAAGAAAATTATTGTTAATTTTTTATAACAATGGATATAATAAGATATTCTTGATCAGTTTTCATCAAAATAATTTTCTTAGATCAAAAATATTTCTCTTCTCAAGATAATTCTTTTAATGAAAATTAAACTATCAAAAAAATCAACAAGTTTTTGCAAAAATTGCCCTTGAAATATTATTCAGGATATCTAAAAAAAAATTCTGTATAAATAAAAACTGTCAATTTTAATATTAAGAAGTACCTGGTTGCGACTTTCCAAATTCTATTCAGCTAACATACACTGAAAAAAAAAATACTTTAACTAAGAAAATTTTCTTGATACAAGAATTTATGTTCTTGAAAATTTTCAAGAATATATATTCTTAACTCAAGAAATTGTAAAATTGATTAAAATAATTTTTACTTAATTTGAATGAAGCTATTCCTTTGTTTATCTATTATCCAAAGATAAATATTGATGTTCTTCTCTTCAGAAATTAATAATTAATAATAATAGAATATTTGATCGTCAGCAAGTTTCTTGAGCCAAGAAATTGTTAATTGAGCAATAGTATTTTTTTTCTCAGAGTATAAAAAACATTTTTTATTTTTCAAACTTAGCAAATGAAAAATAGAAAAGTAGAAAATCGCAATAAGGTATCCATTAATATTAAAATTAAGAGCTACTGTTTCAACTGGGTTATTATTTTGATATCCTAAAAAATATTTTTCGACTATTTTTTTCAACAAAATATAGTGTTTTTTTGAAACAGGTTTGTTCGAACTATTTTTAATATAATTTTTTGAAATGAAAATCTTTAGTCTACTTTGATGTGGCTATATTATTCATCGATAAACTCAATGGATAATAAATCCTTGAATTATTTATTGAATATACCTTAACGTTCAGATTAAATAAAACGATAGAGATTTGGAAAAAAATATAGAAATTTATAACAAACTAATCTTGATTTAAGTAAAACTTATTAAGCTGAAGCTTAGTGGATTTGTTTTAATTCTACAAGCTAAAATCACTGCTGAACAAATCACTACTCAACTTGAAGTTAAAGCGGATAAGTCGAAGCCAAGACTATTAAGTTTTAAAAACTGACTGGAAGAGGATTTAAGTCCAAAAAGTCTAAACGCTAGCAAATACTGCATT
Source organism: Cotesia glomerata (assembly GCF_020080835.1). Lineage (NCBI taxonomy): Eukaryota > Metazoa > Arthropoda > Insecta > Hymenoptera > Braconidae > Cotesia > Cotesia glomerata. The sequence goes on from NC_058164.1 coordinate 8,899,259, forward strand.
GGAAGCTCAACTGGGTGGTTAAATTTCGATGGACAGCTTCAAAAGAATAAACAGTAAAATTTTTATCTTAATTTTCCTCGGAGTGCATTTGAATGGTATATGTTGCATATGATAAGTGAGTTTATTGACTTTGTTTATTGGGCAATAAGAGACAAAATGAAGTGAGATTAAATGATGTACATTGTACTAATAACTTGACGTTTGGAGGTATCATTGCGTAATCTATGTAGCACTGGTATGCTCGGATGGGGGATTATGTTAAGCGATGCGTGAGCGACCACAGTCCATGTTTAGCCAGGCGTAACAGAGATACTGCTCAGTGACGCTGTTATATATCGCGGCTAACGCCACCAACGACGACGAAAACGCGCATTTAAAGCGTATCGAGCTACACAACTATACTATATTAGTATGGATGTAGATATAGGTATAAATATATTCCTATATATGTATAATATACCGTACCCTACACTCATGACACGCATTACGATTAATAAGCATAAAATCGGGTAGCGGCTAAACTTCGCACGGTGGAACAACCACGGTATGTGAATTTCACTAATTTACCCGATGTGTTTATGCGATCACAAGCCGTTTCAATTTTACTATGTCTGATATTTTTTTCATTGTCGATGTATTATTATTATAACGATTTTTTTAGGGTTATTGCCTTCAATACAAATCGGATTGGGATTGTTTTATTTTTTATTTTAATTCGTGTTTTCGAATTAATTCGTTTCTGTTAGAGTGAAATTTATTTTTATAGCACCTGATAATTTAGTAATTCTGTGAATAAGTTTTTTTTAGATTATTATTATTATACTGTCTATTTATAAAAAATTAATCGCCTTTACTCGCAAGTTTTAAGGTCTATTTTTAATGAAACGAAAATTATAGATAAATTTTATGTGAATTATTTAAGAACATTTTTCAAACAATAAGAAAAAAAAATTAAAAATTTCATGCGCATTAATTAAAATTTTCATTTTTTTTTTTTTTTTTAATTTTAGACGGTTTATTTTTAATAAAATTAATTCTCAAAATATTTTATGAAAATGTAATGTTTGATCAATTCTTTTTTTTCATTTTTAACTTTCTTGGAATATTAAATATTTTTAATTTCTTAATAAAAATTACAAAATTATCTTTGACAACAAAATTTTTAATTACATTTAAAATTATCAAAATAAATTATAATTATTCTAAAAGCATCAAATTCCATAAAGAAGATTAATTTAAATCTGTTTAAGGTGAAAAATTTTCGTACTTAAATTAAAACCATATATTTTCTCATTACTCGATATTTTACCCGATTACTCTCTGTACACAGCAAAATAACCGATTTAATTCTCTTTTACAATGAAACAAAAAATACTTCGCATACCGAGGGCAGAATTTCAATTAACAGAAATATTCAAAAGCATATAAATATATAATGCACAATTATAATTATATTAGTGATCAAATCGTAAAGATCTCTCCGACGGGAATAAATTAATGAAAAATTTTTTTTGCATTTACTTTTTTGCTCGAAAAATTTTTACATACTTTTCACTGTAATTAATTATCATAAGTGTACTGGTAAAAAATTTATTCAAATTTTATCAAAATAATTGAATTATATTTTTAATTAGTGCAATGTAATAAAGTTTAAAGTTACTTCAATAAGTAAATTAAATAACATAATTTGATTATTTTTAAACGAATATGATACCACGTTGTACAATCAATTAATTAGTTACGGTAATTTCATAAACGGAAAAATAATTTATTATAAAAAAAATGTATAAATATAGTATAACGAAAAATAAAATTAAAAATACGTAATTAAAACGAAACATGAAAGCCTAAGTGAAAATATAAGACCTAAATTGATAACGAATAAAAATTGAATTAATTCTATTGTATTGTAATATTTATATAATCTGAAATGAAAGTTGATTGTTTGACTGTCTCTGTTCGTATCATCTAGCATTAAATACATCAGCGACGATTATTATTGTTATTTCAATTCTCATTCTGATTCAGATTCTCGTTTTCATTTTCATTTTAATTTTATTCAATATTTATATAATACAATAAACTAGAACGAAGAAAAACAAACAAAGCCAAAAAACGAATAAAATAGAGCGTTACGGAATAAAAATAAAAAAATAAAAATATGGGTATACATACACATAACACATATGTAAATAATGTATCACGCGAGTTATGAATGCGAATAACAAAACGGAACATCACGTGGCCTACAATTCTGCATAGGAAATATAAGTAAATCAATAACGAGATGAATGGAGGTGAAAAACAAAGGGACACACTCAATTGCTTTTTATAAAAAAAAAAAATCCCCAAGTAGAGGCTATACTAACTCAAATAAACTTTCATTTTTATCTATTTGTAACAGTGCATGAGTGGGAAGTAAAAACAAATCTCATTTTCATTATTAAAAATTCTGACTACAAACGGTCATTAATAAGTCTAGAAATAAATTATTATGTTTTGTGTTTGCATAATTAATACTTTTTTGGATCTAGAATAATTATTTTTTATTCAAGAAAATAACAAAAAAAAGCTAAATTTTTTTTTTTTTTCAAATACTTTACTGCTTCAGAAAATTTGTATTTTTTCACACTTTTATTCTACTTTAATAATTTTTTTTTAATAAAAATTTTTCTACATTGTTCAAAATTTTAGGCAATATAAAATTTTCGAGTTATAACAAATTTTTAAAATTTTCAAGAGATGAAAGATAAACAGAAACATTGATAGGGATTGAATTATTGGCTGTAACAAATTATTATAAATCATAATTTGATATTTTAAAATTGGAATTATGAAATTTTTTTATTACAAAAATATTCTAACTACTTAATTGCATTAAATTCCTCAATCATAGTTAATAGTTCAATTTCTTTCAATTTTAACCCAGTTTAATTTTCATGAGACCATTGGAATTGCCTAGGAATTTTGATTTTCTATTATTTACATAAAGATAAATTTATTATTACATTAGATAATTATCAGTACGATAATTGAATAAGATAAAAAAATGTTGAAAGTATTATTGCTTACTTTTAATGTAATTAATCATTATATCAAATGTTACTATAAGAGTTAAAAAAAATCACAAGATTTAAAAGTTAATTAACAATAAAATTTTCCTTTGGTGCTTAAAACGCAATCAAACGTCGAAAATGACTCAATAAAAAATTAAAATATAATGAAATTGGGAATCGATTGCTCACCAAATAAAAAAATTTTATTTTCATCGGACAATTATATATTTATCGACGCTTGAAAAGTTTATTAACAAATTAATAAACGTTGAAAATAATTGTCCGAACAGTGATAAAAAATAAAACATATATACACGCGAATTTTATACTTTGTGCGTGGACATTCGAATAAAACGATAATTAACTAATTGATATTGATATAAAAAAAATGTAAATAGCTCAATGTATAAACTTTGTTTGATTTACGTGTAAAAAATTATCATAAAAAAAAAAGAACTATACGTTATTGAATATAACTGTTAAAATTAGCTTGCTATTGATATAACGAGCCAGTGGTTAGAGTGAATTAAATCGTTGTGAAAGATGGAAATAAATATTTAAGTGACGTTAGTTATACTGTAAATAATTAATAGGAAATAATATTTAAATAAAAATGACTATTGATGAGACAAGTGCCAAATCAATATGAAATATAACATCGTGAATCCGCTGATTCCTTGTATGGAAAAATACAAATGTGCAATCAAATGTTAATAATACCATTTAATCCCATCATAAATATAGACATATTAATAGTATGTTTAATCATAAGTATTCTCTCAAAAAGCATCATATAAATATTATATATATATATAAAAAGACTCGATGTACATTGTTGTTTTCATTTTGTTATTATTTATAATATTATAAGTATTTTTTGTAACATGTGTTCAAAAAATATGTCATAATTTGTCGACAGAAAGCGCATTTTAATATTATGATTTAGACAAGGTATTATACATTTGTTTTTCGAGCTTTAAAAGATATTTCATTTTTAAAAATTTCTATTTTATAGATTAAAAAAAAAAAAGCGAAAACATATTAAGAATTTTCCAAGGAAAAAACCAAGAAAATTCATCAATTTTTATTGAAATTTTTGAACCACATAGTAAAAAAATTTTTCGTCAAATTCAACGCAAAAATTTGTGTTGAAGACTTTTTACAAAAACTTAGTCCGCTTTGTGTGAATGTAACATTGAAAAAATGTTACTTAAGTATCGAATAACATTTTTGTGTGTTGAAAAACAAATCGATCGAACAACACAAACGATTGTTATGTGTTAGTTAAATCAACACACTAAAATGTTAAATATTCGACACTATAATTTTTACACTTTATAAAATGACGAAAATTTTTTTACTGTGCATTAGATTGAGTTTAAATATTAACTTGTATAAAGATGTACTCAAGATGCTTTCTCCGGCTCATTACGAAATTTGTCAGTGAACACATGTTATTAAAACGATTGTAACTATGTCGTACGAAAAATTATAGTAAACTCAGCAGACTTTACAATTGTGTATTGTAACTATCCGTACTAAACTGCTAAAATACTATAAAGCGTAAGAACAACTGCAGTAAAAAATAAAAAAAAATGATATCGCATCATAAATCATAATGAAAAAGCTTTTTTAATTCGATGCCTATTTATTCACTGTGAGGCAATTAAAACAAAAAGCTTTTAATGTTTGCCATAACCCAGTAGACAAGCTTTATATCGCATTTTTATTATGTCATTATGATTGTGATTCTTATCATTAATATTAATAATAATAATTATTATTATAATAATAATATTAATATTTAAATATAAGTATATTATATAAATAAATTTTATTGATTGAGTTTGTAAAAAAAAGAATTTTAAAAATTTTAAAAATGAAGCATTGATTTCCACTTGAATAAAGTACTGATTTAAAAAAAAAAAAAAAAGTTTTTTAATTTATTTATTGACTTTTAAACGAATATTTATTGTGAAACAATTATATTTCCGAATGTTGCCGATAGCTATGGTTGAAGTTTTTAGAAGTACGATAATTGTCAAGCCTTGGTGAATGAAATGGTAGTTATGAGTAATTAATTATACCGCGAATTCATTTTGTTAGTGCACGTGCTGCTGCGTAATTTATTGATCTAATCAATTGCCGAGGAGATATTTTAATGGGCTACGCTATTAAACTCTTGATTTGTTGCATCCATATCTGTGTCGAAATAGTTATTTTTTTGTTTCTACGATTCTACGGCAGGTAAGTTATTGTTGTTAATATTGAACTTTGGAAATTATTTTAATTGTTGTTAATATTTTTTATCGATGATACTGGGGATTTTGATTCGAAATGACTTTATATTATGTTTGTTTGGTAAACATTTATCAGATCTGTAATATTCACCAGTAATTAATTTGTTATATGTTATAATGTTTGTTATTTCGCTATATTTTAGTATGTCAAATATTATATCTGGATAGTTCAATATCAAGCTGAAAAATATTATTCATTTGTCAGTAATGGGTATAACATTTTTTTACTTAATTTTACAGAGAAAAATATTATTAATCATTTAGAAAAATTGATAATTAAATAAAAATTATTAGTAAATTTTCTAAAAAACAAGCAATAATTAAAGCTAATATAATTTACAAAAATACTGCTCAACACTGTTATTCATATATTAGTAATTAATATTTTACTGGTTGTAAAATTTGGAATTTATCTATAATTAAATTTACGAACAATTCAATATTATATTAATTTAGAATGAAATAATTACCGTTCATAATAATTGATAATTATTTTAAAAATTCCAAATAAGTAAATCAAATTGTGGAATATTGACGATTACTATGGATTTATAATACAAACACTCAAATTTTAACAAATGGAAGGAGTTATGTTAACAATAAATGAGAAAACTGTATTAAGAAATAAATAGGAAAAAGTAGCCTTAGCACTGCAAGGAAAGACATTTTTTTGTCATATCAACCGCGAAAGTTGGATTTTCGAGCAACATACAAAGGGCGCAAAGAATACGATTTCTGGCAATCAATATAGTTTAGTTAATTTACCTCGTACTAGTATCGAAAAGTAACTTCTCTCTCTCTCTATCTGTCTCTACATTTCTGCACGAGTACGCTAAAATACGCTATAGATGAGTCGAATTATCTTTTAATTCGACAAACGTCCGCTGGGTGGAGTAAAAATTGCAAAAAGAATCTTAGCGACAGTTGAATCTTGTAAACAACTTCAACATATGCGTACATACGTTTAATCCATTGCTATTTAATTTCGTGTGACATAATTCTTGTGCCTTTAAATAAAATAAACAGTAATTGAACATTCTTGACTGTTCTCTCAAATTCAACTTCCACAATTGATATGACAAAAAATTATGTTCGATACTTTATGCTCAAAGATAGGGACCCTGACAAACTTGAAGTGAAAGCACACGTTTGAGGCTATGAATACATTCTCATCAAGACCTCGGTACGCTCGTCCGGATAAATAACTCGGTCTTGATAATAATGCGCCCATAGCTTCAAACTTGTGACGTCACTTCAAGCCGTCAAAATCCCTACCTTTGCGCATATGTATCGAAAATAACTATTTTTAAATTACCGTTAAATTCACTGTAATCGTGGAATATAATGCAGCCCTTAACTTATTACTATTTTTAATATAAAAATTACAAAAAAATTAATTTATCTGATGGTAGACTAGATAAAATTTGTGAAAAACCTAATAAAATTTACGGTAGACTGCAGTAAAATTTGTCGAAAAAAAATTAAAAATTATTTCAATTACCGGCAAATGATGAAGCCGTGCGTTTCGTCTCATGATTACAGTAAATTTAATGGTAATTTTTAAAGAACATGTCTTTGAGTATACAGTGAAAACCGTTTATAACGACATTGAAGGGACCTCTTGTTAATGGTCGTTATAGCCGACAGTCGTTATAAGTAAAAATAACCAATGCATGGATTATATTCGAAAACAAAAATGCATGGATTAAATTAAAAAACAATACTTGATCAACGTTTATTAAACTAATAAATACTTGATGAAAGTTTATTTAACATTTATTAAACTACACATAAATTAATTTATTAATCATTTTAATAAAACCACGTATAAATTTCAATACTACATTTAATAATATAGATTTAATAACATAATTATTTTTGAAAATACTCAGTTACTTTGTCGGAGAATTATTTTAAGATTGTAACGAAATTGTTGTTTTCTACAACTTGTAAGACCATTAACTAAAATGAAAATTGTGATTCTCATTAATTTAAAGCTGCAAAAGAATTTGATGACCATAAGTATATTTTACTGCAAAACGAATGGAAGTATTTATCAGACGCTATAACCAATGCATTTTACTATGAGTTTAATATTACAAGTACTGTGAATTCGGTTGCTATAAACGATTTGTCGCTATAAGCAATGTTATTATAAGCGGTTTTCGGCTTGAGAATTTTATATGTAATAGAGACGGGACTTAAAAATTTCGTCGTAATAACCGGAACGTCGCTTTAAGCGAAGTCGCTGTAAACGGTTTTGACTGTAGTAGATAGTGGTCCAATTAACCCTAAAAATCATCCTAAAAGTCTAAAAAATAAATATTTTTCCAATACACTATTAAAATAGCTCCATAATTCTATCCATCATAAAATCTGCTCATAGAATAGCTTTTTATTCCAAAAAAGATAGTCATCAATCTAAATAAATTCAAATTTTAACTAAGCTTAATAACGAAAAATTTTCTTATACACTGAAAAAAAAATTTTCTGCTCCGCACTATATAGTATCGCTACTGTCAGGATCCACACGTTGCTGTCTAGAAGAGAGTGAGGTTAGGAAAACTGTATATATAGTATACTAACGGTAGCAATAGTTTCGTGAACGGCACTGAATAGATCGTGACGATCAACATCCAGACTGCTACTCGTAGCGATCCACTCGTTACTATCAAGTCACTATACAGTAGATGCTGCCGAGTAGAAAATTTTTTTTTCAGTGTACCTAACTATAGTAACTTAAAGTAAGCGTTGCCCGGATCAATTCAAAATTAATGTCGTTTTCATATCAATTTCAGTGCAGAAATGCCGTTATTTTATATAATTATAAAAATATAAATTATTAATTAAGATATTATTAGAGATGTATTCTCACCATGTGAAAATGTATCAATATTTAATAATCAATTAAAACTTTAAAAATAATTTAAAGCACTTACTGCTCGACGCTGATTCAACTAATTTTGAGAATCAATTATTCTAAAGATGAATATTTCATCGAAGTGCTGATTAGTTTGGCACGTGACTAAATCGAAGGTGTTATACCTGAAATAAAACATTTATTATTCCTCCGAATGCATGATTAAATAGTTCAATTTTACTCGCGGTTAATTGTATGCATGAAATTCGATTACTATCTGATTATTATTGTTTTTTGATACTCGACATTTACGTGAATAGATTTGATCGGAATATAATAGACTATTGCATTTATAATGATCTTTTTGATTTCTATTATCTTCGTCTCAATTATAATTAATTAATGTTGTACAAAAGTAACGATTCAAATAGGCTTGTCTATTGATCTCAATATCTTCTTTAAGCTGTATTTTTCTGAATCTTTAATAGGCATACAGTTGTGGATTTTTAAATATTGAAATTCAGGAATGATTTTTATTAGTTCTTTGAGTATCTTGCTTGGTGATAAGCTGGTTCATGGTCTTGTAGTGTTCTAGTGAATGTTAGTTTTCAAGATTTCAAGATTTCAATTAAACGTATCTTCACCCAGTTGAGACTGGCTAATAAGTAAATTTGCTACCTGACACTTGCAAACACGTCCTGCAAATTTGATCCCGCCAACATGTGTCTTTTTTGCAACCTCCAGAAATTAGATAACATCGAGCACTTCCTTATGAGATGTCCACAATATACTCCGCATAGAAACTTTTACTTCAATCAGTTAACAGTAGATAATACAAGCGTAATCAATATTCTCAACTCTTATAATGAACGAGAAATCTTGGCTGTCTATAATCACACAAGAAAATGTATCCTGCTCCGTAATTGGACCTTTCAACACTGACACCGGCCACCAAAACCCCAATGCTACGTTCTCCTGATCGTCAACCTCCAACCTTTATTAACAATTGACACTCACTTAAATTCTTACTGGTTTTGTTTTTCTTTTTTTGTTTGGATTCAGTTTTAATTATGTTTTCTTTATTTATTTATGTCAAATACTAATATGATAATTTAAAGTGTATTGCCCTTGGCACCTCTTGCTAAAAGATGTATTTTTACTCTTAATGCAATAAATTAAATAATAAATAAGAATAATAATAATATTTTTAATAATTCTTTGCATACTTACTTACGTATCTTTTCAAAGCATATATCAAGTTTAGTTATTAATTATCAATCAACACCGAGTTTTAAATTTTATTCCATCTCTGTACCTTCCTCTGTCCATGATTAACCTGAGTGCAAGTCGTTTCTCACGATATCTTTGAAAAGATTTATTTTATCAAGAAAACGATGATGACTTTTCTCGTGTCTTTTTCATTTCTGAAAATTTTTTTATTAGTGAACTTCCCCGTTAAATCATCCGTTCCTGAGTTGTAGCGCTTCAAACAATTAAATTGTTATTAAAACAGCACCGCAGAGCAATAGTTCCTACTTTTTCATAAAAAAAATAGGGGAAATAAAAATGTATACGGGCCTCCCTTCAGCGGAGAGAATCTACTACATTTGAGTCTTTGACTCTTTGACTAGACAGTTGAATGAAATAAGTAAGTTCCCGAGGGACTTCTCTCTATCAGCATTTGAATAATTTTAACTCTATTTTTATAGAATCATGTAAAAAACTATTCTACTCGTTTTGTTATTTATTCATTCTTTTCTGAGTATGGAAATTAATCTGCGTTTCGTGATAAATTTAGGTTATTAAAAATCATTTCTACATTACGAAACACGCTATGACATAAAAAATACATAATGAAAATAATAAAAAAAAGTGGTTTTTAATGACAGACAAGGCTCTACTGCTATCTAGTTTTTAATCATAACTAGAATTTTAATATTTCCTCTCATAAAAACTTCAATAACCGACTAATTATAACCGTTAAAAATAATAACTAATATATATATATATATATATATATATATATATATATGCTATATATATATATATATATATATATATACATATATATACATTGTTCTCTTGAATTTCATTATTTTTACTTCAAATATACATTTTATTGTCATTATGAGCTATAAAAATTTTAAACATGCTATTTTTAAATGCCTACTTTATTAATTATTCGTAAATTTAGCTGTAGTGTTCATTTTCTTATCGATCCACATCAATTCGCTTTTTAATTTTCTGTTATAAATTCTGTAAAAGTCAATTAAATTTCCATCATGAGATCAATAGTATGTTAATTGAATTATAATGGCGATTTTCTGATAATATTCGAATATTTATGCAAAAAATTAAACAATTTTATTCATGAACTATTTAATATTTCAGTGCTGTAAGTATATCAAGTAGTCAGACTCTGCAAAATAATAATGTCTAATATTTAACAGAGTTTTTCTAGTCTTTTGAATTCTGATTATTTAAACTCAAGAATTTATGCTCATCGCAAGACACTTTTTTTAGAGGACCTTCCAAAGATCGTCCATAGAAGCTACAAAAATCAGTACTTGTAAGAAATAGCAACATATTAACAGAGTTCAAAGTCACTACTTTATGTATGTCTGTTTTTATATGTATAAAAAGTGTACACGTATAAAAAAGTGTATATTGTAAAAATGCCTATAAAAATAGTTTACATCCGAATTTTTGCAATTTTTTTTACAAATTTCTCCTACAATTTTTTTCTAGGTAAAATTTTACAAAAGACTCTTAATTTTTCATAAATAAATTCCTTTAAAGAACTTCAATTTTTAGAAAATGACAACTTTTACACTCGAAAATTGAATACAGACAGAAATAGCTTAGAAGTATTAAAAATACAACCATTCGCGAGTCATAAATTAATTGACAAAACAAGAAATCAAATATTATCCAATGTCTCGACAACATGACCTACAATATCCATCGATTGGTAAAAAAATAATAATCAAAAACAACTGACCTTTATTTTATGTCTGATGTCTCGCTCCTGTATCTTGAACTATAAGGTAAGCTAAAAAATTGATCAACCTTCTTCAAGAATCAATGTAAGTATCTGAAATCAATCCAAACATCATAAAATTATCTTTACCATAAACATTCATGTATTATAATCAATTAAAACTGATTATCAGGTCAGACGAATTATTTTCATCAAAAAATTCAAAATCAAACTCAACCTCTCACAGTGCATAAATCAATCACTTTTTTTATTTTTATTTTTGATTGCCCTTTTCGTTTGACTGAATAATTAACCCAAAAGTTCACCTACTGACCCATAAATAACAAACTCGCCTATTTAGAATTCAATACCCTAAAAAATTCCATGATAAAAGTTTAACCAAAAAAAAAACTCTTGCAATAAATCTTTAAAATAGAAACCGAAACAAAAAATAACAAAGTATTGGATAATGACTATGCATAGGGTTTCATAGAGAAGGATTTCATATAAATGATAATGTAGCTCCTATATCACTCGGCAGTTCTCGAGGACCAGTTCAAAGGAATTGGTAATTTGACGCGATAGAGATTTACGTCGTCACGTGGAACAAAAAATAAAATATTTAAAGCAACGTTATATAAAACAAATAAAACGAAGACGTACACAGAAGAATTATAAATTCGCCAGATATATCAACTCTAGGGTGTTTTATATTCATCTTTTGAGTTTAAGTTAAAAGGCGACCTGATTATTGATTTAGAAAAATCAATTTAAGGACCGGGGATTCAGGGGTCAGATCGATTTATGTATTTGTCCATCCATCCATCTTGTATCTATCTATCAAAAACCGATGAGATATTCATAAACTTGCGTGTTCGACTCATCTCCCAAGAGCTTTTTTATACGACACTCCCGCAGACATATCCACGGGTAACCCTTGAAAAAGCTTCCATATGTTTCCCTCGAGAGGACCACAAGGTTATTTATATCTATTTGACTTTCGTCTACTTGCAAATACTACAACTACAGATAATGCTTGCTCGACTACTTCTTCAGCCGGTCTATACTAACAAAGTAGTATACTATCAACTACTAATACTACAAACTGATGCGGTAGTTGGTCTTACACCAGCGCACACCGCTTGCAAACGAACCTTTGCGGATGAAATGATACGTTATTAATGTCCAAGGTAACCTACTCCGCTTTATGGTAAGTAACAAAAAAGTATGAGTATATAAATAAATATAATAATAAACTCTCCCAAAAATAAACAAGTAGTAGTAAAAGCAACCGAGATCAAAAGATATAAAGAAAAAATGTAATGCGCCAATAAATTTATACTGAAAATTATAACTTATAACATTCAGATATGCTTATGTTTATGTTGAGATATACGATAAATTGAAATTCTATTAACTCTCAAGATGTTGAGAATATATTAAGTCGTATATATTATATGTATATAGACATAAAGGCATAAAGTATTGAGGTTGAGATGAAAAAAATAAAAAATAAGTAAAATCGTAAAAATTCGAATCAAGTGATAAAAATTCATAAGATAGTATAAGTTATATGTACATTGAGAGTTGAAATATATATAAGGATATATGTCAATGTATATTTTATATACATCTTTTGGATGTGGATAGAATTTTTATTCGCTTTAATAATCAAGATTTCAATAGTCAAATAATAATAAGATTTTTGAAAATTGGTTTAGAACTAATCTAACTGATTTAAACTACACGAAGAGATTATTTAAGAAATTACATTATATCTTGTCAACTGATGATAGTTTTAAAGATATAAGCTCATCTCGATATTACACTCATCGAGACCTTTCATTTAAGTATTCACATGTATTTTTCACATATTTTATATGTATGATATTTGTGAAATGTATGGTAAATGAAAGGTCTCGATGAGTGTAACATCGGAATGAGTTAGATATCTTTAGAAATATCATTAGTTTAAGAATTTATTGACATTTAAGAAAATTATTAACATTTTTAAAGATATAAGCTCATTCCGATATTACACTCATTTTGAGATCTTTCATTTAAGTACTCACATACATTTTTTATAAATTTTATATATATAATATTTGTGGAAATATGAAATATGAGTGTATGTGGGAACTGTTCTTAATATCTCAATTACACAGTAAAATTTTTACACAGCGTCATTTTATTTACATATCGTGTGTAACAATACATAACGACTACATACATTTGTGCATATACAAAGTTTTTTTGACGCAATGGCGGAAAATTTTTTATTGTGTAGATGCTAATACATAATAACTTAAATTTTTTAATGAATAAGTCATTAATTGAGTCATGTAATTTTTCAACAAACTATTTCTACTACTTTCTTCCACGTAATTTTGTTCCGCAAATTGAAATGATTTTAATTAACTGACATGACAGTCCTCAAACCATTAACATTTTGGATATTTGATACCACTGTTTGTCAAATAGTATCAAATTGAAACTCGAAATTTGTATTAGTGTTATTATAATAATTAATACGAGCAATGGGACAAAAAAGAAAAAAAAAACAAAGGTAATAATAACTAAAAATGATTGAGCCGAAGTAATTTCATGTTAGTTATTTATTTAATTCAATCATGCAATTTCAAAGGGGTAAATATTATCAGAGGATGGATTATGCACGTAACAAAGGTCAATATTTACACTAGGATACGATATGACGTGAATGTACATACCCTTTTGATTATTATATACATTTATACGAGTTTTATCTGTTGAAATTTTTTTTATGTAAATGAAATATAACTGCAGAGATAATTATTGAACAATCAATATGTTAAATTTTTGAGAATTCAATATTCAATATTGTGAACACCTCCATTAACATGGAATTTATATATTTGTATTTATATTCGTAAAATACATAAATGTTGAACGTAACTGCACTGTGGAAGAGATATTGAAGAGATTATTTAATTGAAAAGCTAATCAATTCACGGTGAAATGAAATTAATTTATCGATTTAATATATAAATGTGTGAATATATATATTGAATATTAAATTGAATATGATACAAATACAATAGAACACATAACAATGAGAGGAAGTAAACTTGAGAGCGTTGACAATTTACCAATAGATTTTAGTGTCGCCACCGCTGCTGCTGCTGCTGCGGCAATATAATACAGTAACAGTAACTGTAGTAATTGCATATAGTGAGTGCAATGGAAAGAGAAAGGATCTCTACAGGGTAAACAGAATTTAATCGTGAAACAATTAATCAGATCGTAATGTCACATGTCGCCAAGTCTTCGTAAGCCAGGGGTTCAGCTAAACACGGACAAATATATGTATATGTATATGCATATGCATGGATAACATATGTATAATACTCGTAATGATTAGACTGTAAGCTAGATTTACTGAGATTGCTGATAATTGATATGCATTTAATTGAGTAATTATCCCCATTAATTTACTTTGACAAACACCGATGTTTCATTAATGTTGTAATTGCATTTATACTCCTGTACAAGTTATTTTAGTTAATTGAAGTCACAACTGCCGTTAAGCTATAGTACTATATTACGTAATTACTTCATCTCTACTAGTTAAAAAAATTATTTTTATGATAATTAATTATTAATTTTGTTGGTTTTTAAGGTTAGGTATTGTGGGAAAATGAATTTAGTAACGATTAAAAAACTCGGTATATACAAACTACTATATTTATTCAGACTATTACTATATCGACGATCTAATTAGCAAATTGTCTAACTCCATTTTAGAAAATCTTCCATTTTTGCGAAAAAACAATCAATTCAAAATTTATTATCACTTTAAAAAACAATTTAATATCTAATAGAGGTATAATATTTTCGTTTGGATCATTTAAGTAATTTATAATTGGACTGTTGTTACTTCGAAATGTTAAAAAATCACCTTCTAAAAAATACGGAGTTAGACCAATTACTAATTAGACCGTCGATATGCACTAGTGGACTTACGCACTTACACCTACATCCTGACATCAGTTTCGCACACATCTATCACACTCACGGATGTACGAGCATTGCTTTCCAACAAATAAGGAATAAATTTTGACATTAATTTTCATGAATAATTTGAAAAAAAAAAATATTTATAAAATCAATATGAGCTTTAATTAAAAAAAAAAAATTGTTTTCAAAACTTTAATTTTTTTAATCTTTTCTTTAATAATTAAATTACTTTTTATTAAAAAATAATTTTATTTTTAATTACAGTCAAACATTACTATAAGTTATAATCGTCAATATTTTTTTCAATTGCTTAAATCTTTTAACATCTTAATAAATTATAGATCTAAACTCATGTCCAACCGTTAATAAAAAATTAGGAAAACAGTTGACCCTGAAGGCCATCCCTGTAACTTCCCGCTAATTCCATACCTAGGCGCTTTAAATTGTACTTATGATGTTTATGAGCTCTTCAAGCTCAAAAATATAATGTATATGTTATTTTGAGCTCTCCGAGCTCAAAAAGTTAGCTGTTCTATGCTTTTGAGCTCTTCGGGCTCAAAAGTATGGAAAAAGTTTCATAAAACACTATTAAACACTATCAAACTGCCATTACTTTTTATGAATAAACCGATTTTCACGCGGTTTGCAATTCGACAGTTTTTTGAATTCTATGATTTACTACTAAACACGAATTGATCAAACCGAAAATTTTGGAGAAATTTGAAAAATTCACTTTTTCCGAATTTCTTAAACAACGATAACTCACGAACCAATCATGTTCTCAAATTCTCCGTCAACGATATCTCTCGAAAAAATCAACCGATTTTCACGATCTTGGCGCTGATCAACGTGATTTTTTAAGCTCTAAAAATTATTTCCTGAAGTCAAAAACGATCCAGAAAGAAATGTCGAAGTTATGTAAGAAAAACACTTTTTCCCAAATTTTTCGTTCACGATATCTCACGAACGAATTAACCGATTTCAATCGCGTTGACGGCGATCGATGCAGTTTTTTAAACTTAAGAGCTGATTTGTTTTTAGAATCAATCAGTGAAGCCATTAAAAAGTTTTTCCAAAAAAACAGTTTTTCAAATTTTTTATTTTTGAGACTTCTCAAAATCTACTGATCCGAATCACCTCAAATAGTATAGAATTTCTAGGGACAAAAAATTCTTTCGATTGCCGCCAATTTCGTTCAAATCGGTCAAGCCGTTCAAAAGTTATGACAGGTTTACATACATACACACACATACACACACACACACACACACACACACACACACACACACAC